>NC_051063.1:109172874-109316328 GCF_004664715.2 Peromyscus leucopus | reverse complement strand
CAGAAAAGAGAAAACCTAAGGTGGAACTGTTACTGCCAATTAAGGCAAAGTGAATAAACAAAGAAATTCATCATTTCTAGTGGAGATGCCCTGTGGCTTGAGAGTCTAAAAGCTTCTGGAAAATGTTATGATACCCTCTTAAAAAGTTACCACCATGGAAATCCAAACATCTTTCCCAGTTTACACTTACAACATTGCCTTAGAGGCAATGTTCAAATATCACAAGCAACAACCATCAGCGGTTTCCTCAGATAATGGCAGAGGCTCACAGGACCCACAGCACCCAGAGCCCAGGGAATGCTAGCACTTGCCGCCATGTGTCTGGAGTTAGTGTGGGCTAGCATCACCATTGACTCACTCAGTCCTCCTCATGACCTCAGTTTATACCTAAGGAAACCAGAGACCAGACTGCCCTTGTTCACACAACTGCTAAAGGAAAAGTAGCAGATTTACTCCTGGATATCTCTAATTCCAAACCCACACAGTAAAATTCTCTAAGAATGCTAAGGATTTGTCTATCCATTGCTGTGCGCCGGAGACCTAAGGAGATGTCATCCTCTGTGGGCTAGAAATGGCCAACTGAGTCACCCCTGCCTTTCCACTTTACAAAGACCCACTGACTGACATTTCAAGTTTCTGGGAAAGGTATTAGGCACACGGGACATGAAAACATTTGGGAAAGATTTTTAAAGGTCCATTGTGTGAAAAGACTTAAATGTTCAGCCCTGGGGCAAAGCCTATAGGCTTGGAAATCCCTTCCATATGGGGTGCATTGCTTATTCGGGTCTGTATAAACAAGGGATCATTTACTAGTGGCAAGATTTGACTTGAAGGCAAGCTTATTTGAGTTATATGTTTAGAAAAAATACATGTAATAAGCAATTATCAGGCAACATCACTGACTTCTACTATCTTGAAAAGCAGGAAATATCTGTTAGCACCAGCCCTGTGTTGGCAGAGGCCGGAAGCAGCTGCTCAGTAAAGGGAGTCTATGTGCTATCACCTAGCCCACCATCCTTTGTCTCTCCTGTAGGAGTCTCCGACACTTTCTGCCTTGCCTTTAGGCATCTCAGTCTTAGATCCATGGTACAGAGCAATGATACATAATAACACTGCCAAGTTTGCAGTTCCCAATGTTAGATATGATCTACTTCAAGTATAGCATCATTCTCCTTCCAAAACCACTGTACATGCATATAAACTATATGCAAAATAGAAACCTACGTTTGCTTTGGGATCTTCATAAAAGTACTACAAAGGGTCTGGGACTGTAGTTCAGCTGGCAGGGTGTTTGCCTGGCATCTGTGAGGGCCCAAGATGTACTTTAAGCATTTTATGAAACTGTTCCTAGTAGCACAAGTTTATAGTCCCAGGTTTAGGAGTTGGAGACTGGAGAGCAGGAGTTCAAGGTCATTCTCAGCTACCTATACGGTTCAAGACCAGCCTAGACTACATGAGACCTTGTCTGATGATGATGATGATGATGATGATGATGATGATGATGATGATAAAGTGGTACACCTTAGCCCAGCAATTTTAGGATGTCATCGCCCATTTCAAGACTCACATATAGTTAAGGCAGCCATTCCCACACCAGCCACCTCTCTCACCATCCGTTCTCCTCAAGCCTCTGACCTCATTTGCTGATACAGTAGTATAATCTGTCTTACAACGGGACATAAATTCACTACATAAGTAATTTCTCCTCAAGGCTATTTTCCCATGAACCATGTGCAAGTAAATTGCTTATTTTTATTTCTTCCCCAATGTAGAGCAGAGGTCACCATGCCTTGTACAATTTTACTTCCTTAAAGGCAAACACAATCGCTTTTCCCATGTATCCTTTAAAGTCACCTTTGCCTGCCATTCCCATCTAGTTTACAAGGGCCAGGCATTTATCTGAGACCATTAGGGGAGCCCACTGTGGTGATACATCTATTTTCTCAGGTGACACTGGAGTGGGGTATAGCCACTTGCAGAAGGAAGAATGCTTGGAATAAGCTATTAAGTCCAATGGATAAAGGAGACATGTTTGAGGAAGACGGGACCAGAGTCTCATTCCAGTAAAAGTGTAACTCTGACTCAAGGTTTATGTGTATTCTTCATTTACTCTTCATTATTGAACATTTGCTAAAACGAAAAAGAAAGAGAATGCTTACCGTGTGTCATGACAAGATAGCTCGGGCACGGGGCTACATCTTTCAAGTGCATTAAGATGTTTGCCAGCAGAGCGAGCAGATGGCCCAGTGGGTAACATGCTGTCTGCACAAGCCTGAGGACCCGAGCTTGTATCCCCAACACCCACAAGAAAACCCAGGGTTGGTTTTGTACATCTGTAATCTCAGTGTTAGAGAGGAAGAGAGAGAAAGAGAGAGAGAGAGAGAGAGAGAGAGAGAGAGAGAGAGAGAGAGAGAGAGAAAGAGAGAGAGAGAGAAATGGATCCCTGAATATCAGTGGCCACCAATTCTTGCTGAGTCATCTGAGGGGCAGGTGTGGTGAGAAACTCTGTCTCAAAACTAGAGTTTGTGGAAGACAACTGATGTTGACCTATGACTTTGGGCCTACACACACACACACACACACACACACACACACACACAAAATGCATCTGCATGCACACATGTACACACATCACACAAGCCATATATTGTAGCCAGAAGGTTTCTCAGGTCCCGCCTGGCCCCACAGTCCCATAACTGCTTATAAAATAATCATTCAGAGACTTAATATTAATTACCAACTGTATGGCCTGTGGCAGGCTTCTTGCTAGCTAACTCTTATAACTTAATCCATTTCTATTAATCTATAAGTTGCCATGTGGCTGTGGCATTACCAGTCTGCTGGCATCTTGCTGCTCCTTCAGTGGCAACTGGCATCTCCCACTCCTCTCCTTTCTTCTCTCTGTATATCTGCTTGGATTTCCCACCTGCCTCTAACCTTCTTTGCCATAGGCCAATACAGCTTTATTTATCAACAAATCAGAGCAACACATACAGCATACAGAAAGATATCTCACAGCAATATGTACACAATACATATATGTATAATACATACATACACATAAATTTATTTGTCAGAATTCTTATGCTTCATAAATTCTTATTATTCTACACTGACAAAATGGAAATTAATACTTAGATTAGTTAAAAGACACACAGAGTCACACATCCATCAGGTGGTTAAAAAGGGATATGCACATGTCGAGGCTTCTGGAGGAGTCCTGAGGTCAATAATTCTATTCTAGCTTGTAACTGAATCCTCAGCCATTACACAAAGTCAACACTACCAATCTAAGTTACTAACAGAGTGAGAGTCTCTCATTTTTCCTGCTCATAGGAGAACTAAGATATAGCCCTTAGGGACTGTTCTATGCCCAAGTCATCCCACAGTGTGCATAGGGGACTTCACAGATGTCCATATTATGAATGCTTTTGGTAAAACTCACAGCACAATGGACTTCAAAAGATGAACACATTGACTCACATTAGTCAAGGACTCCCTGATTCACCATGGCTATATTGCAGATCTTTGCCAATTCTCTGTTAGGTGAATATTGATATTACTATCCATATGAGATATTATTGGGCAGAGAAGAGATTTTCAAGGTCATGACACTTGTGGAAGCCAAAATTTAAGTTCAAATAAACGTACTGAGTCTCATGCAGAAATCATCTGGCTAAGTTGTCACCCTCCCTTCATCAATCATTGTGTAGAAAACTTTCAGTCATGAGCTCTAGTCACTTCTGAGTCACAAGGTGAGGGCAAGTTGGAACATGGAAGTCATATCCAAGCTCTGAGCCTTTTTCTTGTCTACTTGCCTCATGCTTTGTTGTGTTTCTTCTTATCCTTCCCTCTTCCCTCCCTCCTTTCACTTCTTTTGATGGAGTTTCTCTCTCAGTCTTTGCTGAAATGAGTAAGTGTGATACTGCAGGAAGGAATCCCAGTTGTGGATTTTGATGGATCCATGATTTACTGTCAGCTCTGCTGAGTATCATCTGTGAGTACTGGCCCTGACCCTCCAAAAATATGATTCTCAATGCGATTTCCTAACATAGCAACATCAGCATCACCATCACCTATACATGGAGATGCAAATACATGGTCTCTGCACAGAAATAAGGAATGAGATTCCTGGAGGTGGAGGCTTGTAGTCTGTGGTTTGATAAAACTCTAGGCAATTCAGATAAACACTAATACATAAGAACTCACCACTTCCCAAGTCTTGTTACCCATCAAATGTGAGTAACAGTGCTTGCTTCACAACTTCATTGATGAATAAATAAAATGATATAGAGGAACTATACTAAAGTACCTAGCCCATAAAAGATGCTAAAAATGGCAGATTTTAGTAGCAGTTAGAAGAGACTAGTAATAAATGAGGATATTAAAAACATAGCTCAGAAAGCTACTGGAACTCCCTGTATATTGTACATGTAAGAAAATATTATCTCACATCCCTAAGTCCTCCAAGCCTGCCTTATACCTTTATTGCTCAAAATGCCCTGAGCCAGATAAAAGTTAGAGTTTCTCCCCCAAGATTCTTTCTTCCTTTTCTTCTCATCCCTAAAGGGATACCAGCATTCATTGGCTAGGTCAAGACCCAAATCAAATCATTCCTGTCTTTTCCGAGTTACTTTGGCTTTTCAAAGAGTGTTGACCAAGCATGGAAAACCTGGCTAGAACTAAACACAAGTGGCATAACCAGCTACATACACTACATCAGAGGGGGAAAAAAACATCTAGAGCAGGTCATATTGTCTATAGCAGCTTCCCTAGGAAGAAAAGGAAATACCATGGAACAAAGAAATGAGTCTGTTTTGGGGTGTGTACCCAGATGGAAAGATAGTAAGTTTGGAAAAAGTTGACAGTATGGAACTAAATTTTAAGTATAAATATAAATACTCTAAATTCCTTCATGTCCCTGTTGTATATGTCTCTTTCTCTATTAGCCTTCAAATGCCTGGTGGTTTTTCAAATAGTTGAAATGATCTTCTTATCATAGGGCTTTCAAGAGTCCATGAAAGGAGAAACATGTTGTATATCTTCATAGAACAGAAGGCAGAGGGTGGCCACATGATTTAAGCACAGCCACACAGCCAGTAATAAGACTGGAGCTCAAAATCAGGTGCAGGAACGTGTTCTGTGGGGAAATTCTTCTCTAATCAGCTCCTAACACAGCCTAGTTTTAGTGTGATCATATCCTTTAGTATTAAAGTTAAAATCCCACCTTCTTGATGTCTCACCTTCCCTTTAAAATACAAAGTCCTTGTTAATGTACAGGGGTTCCCTTTGCTTTGTGCAGTAATTCTTTCACCTTTGTGGCAAATACATGCCAGGTTGGACTCAGTGAAGCTAGGCAGAACTGGCATAGTGTAAGACGTTCATATTGCACATGTAATAGATAGCAATTGCATGTCATTGTGCATAACTCTAGTCCACATTACTTGCTATAAGAGAGATAGGCAAGAGGAGGCACAATAGAGATCTACTTTGAGTTGGGAGTCAGGGAGCTCTCCCTGGAGAAAGAACATTCTGAATGAGATAGTCAGGTAGAAACTGGTAAGAAAATCTTTCAAGACAGATGGAACAATTTGAAATTCGAAGTACATGGAAGGAACCAAAAGAAAGTTAGTAGGTATATCAACCAAGATTCTTTTGAAGATGGAAACAGACACAATGTAAACAAATATGAATGTGTGTATAATTACAAGAGGGGACATTAAGTTGACTTACACAGTCTGAGGCCAGATACACCCACGGTGGTCATCTGCATTCAAGAGTTGGAGAATGCAGTACCTGCTCAGCCAAGAAACTGGAAGCCTCAAAGCAAGGCTACAACCACAGTCAAGCTGCAGGCCTGATAGTTCTCTGGAATGGCACTAGTGTTGAGGCACTGCAGAAGCAGCAGGCCCGACAATGTCATAAACAATAGACACATGCGCTCAAGAAGAATCAGGCTTTCACATATAAGCAGGCTTCCTCCTTCTGCTTTTCTCCATCTAGGTGCCCAGACCTTTAGATGATGCCACCCATATTCAGAGCTTCATCTCCAAAGGCACCCTGATTCATACATCTAGAAGTAGGCTCTACTAACTTCCAATCCAGTTAATAGCCAACATTAAACATCACAGTGAGACTGGAGAATAATGATTAAGGGAAGCATATAAGCCAGAAACTCACAGGGTTCATTAAATCATGCAGTGGGGAGCTACTTAAGATCCTTAAGTAGAACTGTAGCAGAATACGGTATGTGCTTTAACAATGTCATACTGCCTAGAGAGCAGAGAGTATGTCAGAGGGAACAAGAGTGATACTAGAGATACCAGTAGAGATGTCATTGAATAAGTACAAGAAGCTAAAATCAGAGGAAGAATGAGGGAGAAGTAGATGATATTATGGCATATTTTGAGGTGAGATATGCACCACTTGTCAATGGACTTAATGCCTGGCACAAGAGAAAGAACCATAGTATGTATGCTGTGAGCTAGTGCAGGAGTGGTTGAGCATCCTTGTGTTGAAAACATGGGAGAAAAGACATTTTCTTGGTTCATTCCCAAGTCTCCCATTACTATATCTTCCAGCTGTTTAAGGATGTTTTCTCATTGTCTAGTATCACGAAGAGCATAATCTAGTTGGGTTTTATTCATCACTTCTCTATCCACCAAAATGACTCTATTAGTCCATGGACCACAGTAAGAGTTCAAGAGATATGTATCATTTGGTTGGTTTAATAAATGAGTCCAAGTACTGTTCAGCCCGAGGCCTGGAAAGTGGTAACTGCTTAGTAAATGTTAACTACTGTTATCCCACAATTACAAAATGTCTTTTGCACACTGACCCTGTGTCTCTCCAACTCTTCCATAAAGATTAAATGCAAGACAGTCCATTGTATAGCCAAATCCCTGGGTCCTGACACATTTACAGTCTAACAAAAACACTGAAGCTCCTAATTAAAAAATAATAAGCCTGCCTATTATGGTGACACAAGCGTGACGGGGCAGTTGCCTGTGCCACAGCTGTTACCCTGCTTGCCAAGCTTTCCCTTAGAGCTTTCAATTAAAAGCAGCCGTGAGCTCACTCCTCATGCCATATGCAGACTCTGAAAGCCTTTTCTTCTTTCTTTGTGAAATGGTAAATGAGAGACGGGGCAAAGAAGAATGTGAGAGACGCACACCACATGTCCACAAGTTTTAAATCTACCTCCCCATCCACTTTGGCCTCTGACCCCCTCTCTGCCCTTGAACAATGGACCAGACATTCTTGTGTTCAGCACATAATTTTGCTTTGAATTGCAAAGGTTGGTGTCAACCTGCTTGGCAGCAAGTAGGCTTATAGTAGTTAACAGAATCCCCAAACACTTGTAAAATACATCTTGCTGAATATAATTTTCATGTTCATACTAATAATGGAGTAAATTAAGTGTCATGGTAAGTTAATAAACTTAATTGTATCACCTTACCAATCACTTTCAAGTTTTCTAATAAAAGCCATCCTTCTCTTTAACAACTCAATCAGCAAACTCTCTAAACACAGGGCAATGGTTACTCTTGAAAGAGGGCTAGTAGTATAATACAGGAAGCCTTATCAATGGGGCAAACCACCACACCATGGTTTGCATGGCCTGGGACCTGTTGACTCTAGTGATTCCTCTCTATAACACACAGTGTCTAGATGTACATTAGTAGCAGTTTGAGAGTGCATTGTGGAAGGACTGTGCACCATCTATCTGTGCCTTTAGCAAACATCATATAGAAGTGGAATTCACTTGTTTCTATAACTCCATGAGTACCTCTGTGCAGAGTGAACTCTCTAAGGTCATAGACAGTATCTGATTTACTCGGTGTTATGTCTCCATCACTTAGTAAAGGACTCTGTTCCATAGTGAGCCCGCACTACAACACTGCTGAATGAATTCACTATTAACCAAGAAACATGGCAGGTAGAGATGGACAGGTGTGAATTGAAATCTGAGACCCGCATGTACTGGTCATGTGGCTTTGACCAAAATGCTTCTTCTGCTGGTAGGTAAAATATTTTGAGGATCAGGTAAGGGAACATGTGTGAAAAACTTAGCTTGGTGAATAGCATGGGATATATAAGCAGTAAATTTAGGCTACTATATATTCACACCTCTTTTTGGCTCAGCCAGAATGTATACTCATATCAAACCCTGGCAGACTGACAGAGAGATACACTATGGTCTTTACACCCATGGACACTCTATGACATTTGAAGACATAATCACAAGTAGAGTTATGTTTAATTAGAACTTCCAGTGGGTCAGAGAAAAGATTCTCTGGGTTCTACAGTTAAGAAATCCCAATTGGCTCCTTCTCTGCATGTCTTTGCTCAAAGACTGGGGTTTCTGTGAGGTCAGGGAGATGTGGGTACCAATACTGATCTTCTAGTCCATACATAGTCTGTGTATTCAGAACACGAAACTTTCTGGCCCACATAGTCCAAGACTTCTTCCAGGGCCTCTATGAGCATCATTGATTATGTATTTTCAACTACATGCCAAGACTTTCAGGTCAAAACATGAAATATGTTCGAGGCCAGCCTGGGCTACCAAGTGAGTTCCAAGAAAGGCACAAAGCTACACAAAGAAACCCTGTCTCGAAAAACCAAAAAAAAAAAAAAAAAAAAAAAAAAAAAAGGCATGAAATATGTTCAAGAGCAAGGTTTTGCATGGAATAAAGAAGACTTAGCCACACAAGTTGAGAGTATCCACACATGAGCATACACATGCAGTGACACCTTGTCAGGATTGTGGAAGATAATCAATGACTCATGAGTTCAAACCCTGATGCATTGTCAGCATTTAGTAACATGACAGAAGGGAATAAAGATAAGCAGTCAACTCCTGTCAAGTCCAGTCCAACATAGAGAAAATGTACTGAGCAGCTTTCAAGAATAGGGGGCATCTCAGAGCTGTGACAAATTTGGAGTTACAGAGATGAGAAAATGGGCAATCCAAGCCAGTATTCCAGCAAACTATATGAATCAGAATTTATATGATGTGGAAAGAAGGATAAAAGAAAAAAACTGCCTATATGAAAAGTCAAATGTGTGCAGAGAGTTATCTTGCCACACATGCCCTCAATGTGAAAGAAAACCACATTGGAGTGAAGTTTTATTCGTCGGCTATTGCTGTTTTCACAAACGACCATAATTACTTAATGCAGTGATTTAAATAACACAATCCTTCAACAGTTCTGGAGGGCTGGTCTGACATGACTCTTACACAGCTACAATCACAATGTCAACAGAGTTGATCCCTTCTAGAGGCTCCAGGGTCAAACCTTGCCTCTTTCAGAAGCTTCCAGAGGCTTCCAGAATTTTCTAGGTTGTGGCATCATCAACAACATAGTCTGTGCTTGCTCTGTCAACAACTCTCAGATATCTGTTCCTCCAACCTCTCCTAATCATGTTACATTTGGTCCACCTGGCATGAAGGATAATCTTATCTTCAAGGTAAGATTTGATAATACAATCAAAATCTCTTTGCTTTCTTGGGCAAAGCATGCACAGGTTCTGGACATTAGGATATGAGCATGCTGCCTATTATTTAGCCTACTGCATTGTCTCATCTTCAAACACTATATTAAGAAATTGGCATTCTTTTTTTTTGAGAGGAAAGCTTCAATCTCACCCATAAGTATAGTCTTGGTGGTTAAAATTGTGCCAGTAACCATGTGTATGTGTCACTGTGGGGAGGGACGCATTGACTCTGTGAGCACAGTGAACCTTCACAATGCCCAAACTCAACTCCACAGAATGATTGTTATTTGGGAATCACTGCTCAGTATTGTCAAATATTCCCCTTTTTAAAGTAAAATTAGAATCCTTATAAGCAGCCTTCCAATATTTGAATAACGCTTCCATGTTTGCTTTCTTAATTAGTAAGTGAACCCACCTGCCAAAGAATAAATTCTTTATAGTGGATTTTGGTCGCTAAACACAAGCTTAAAGGGTATGATATAAATAGAGGGAAAAAAGGCCCATCAAATATTCACATAGAAAAAATGGCCCTATGCTTTAGGAAGTTCATGGCAAATTACCATGAGGCTGGACTGAGAACTCCGAGTGAAGGGATCATACTAATACTCCGGGTACAGAAAGCTGAGCATCCAAAGTGTGCCAGTCACAGCTGAGATTGAGATGAGACAAGGGGCATGAGACATGGAAGGGATTAACAAGGTAGAATTGGCAGGACTGAAGAGCTGACTGGGCAGAAGGCAAAAGAAAGACATGAGCTGAAAATAGCATCAGGGCTTGGAGCCCAGAAGAGGGGATAACTTGATTCCCATTACATTCTCTCTCAGGCAGCACATTTGGGATGCTTTTCAAGGAGAGCATGTGTATGATAGGAAGAATATGGCCTAGCCAGGAAACTGAACCCTGCCTTGGCCCAACCCCCCTTTACTGTCTTGAGGTTCTTGTAACATACAGAGGTATGTGAAGAGGCATGATAGGACAAAGAAGTCCTTTTATGTCACCTTGAGTTTTGGCCTCCCATTCTACATGGCAGAGTTTAGAGAGCCAGATCATATCACACTGATTGGTCGTTGTTTCCACACTGTCAGTTAAAGGTCAATAGCCTTGAAGCTAAGCAAGCAATAAACCTATTATATATCTGTGCAGTGTGCAGATAGATTATAGATAGGTAGATAAATAGATACATACATACATACATGCATGCATACATACATACATACATACATAGATGATTGATAGATAGGTTGATTGATAGATGCTTGATATATTAGATAGATAGATAAATAGATCAATAAATAGATATAAAGACTTTGTGTCTCACTCCAGTCATATGGCTGACTCAGCCTTCTGTCTTGTGCCTTAAGAAAGGCAGGTAGAAAGAGATTGGGAGGAAGAGAATGCATCACAAGTGTGTAACAGCTACTACCACTTTCAAATTGAAAGTATTTTCCTATTCAGGCCAGATCCTTTGAGCTTGTGTCTAGTGGACAAAATCCATTATGAAGAATTTACTGTTTTGGAAGGTGGGTTTGCTTACCAATTAAAAAGCCAAAAACCATGGAATTGATATTCAAATATTAGAAAGATGATTATAAGGATTCATGTTTCTAATTTACTTGCAAAACTGAATTATTTGACAACACTTACCAAAAAAGTAACAAATCCCAATATTCCAGGTATTTTCAAAAGAATAAATAAAGATATAAAGGGTAGATAGAGAGACACTAGAGATGCCTTTAAATTTTCCCTGAATGCCAGAATTTAGGTGTCAAATACTAGGACACAGAGTGAGGTCCTAGGTTCTAATGCCTTTAGGTTAAAGTCACAAGTGAGAAGTTGACAGAATTTTATAACATCCAGTAGTAAAGTGCAAGTTAGAAATCAATCCAGCATTATGCTGAGATGGACCTGTGGAGTGTGCACATTCCAACTGGATCTTGAAGGATGTCTTAGAATCCTCTTTTCTGGGATTGGCCAGTGCATTGTGCATGAGCAAATTGGATCTTGATGGGTGTATTGGAATCCTCTTTTCTGGGATTGGTCAGTGCATTGTGCATGAGCAAATTGGATCTTGAAGGGTGTATTAGAATCCTGTAAGGTGCATAGGGCCCATGGGATACAAAGAAAAATAAAAAGAAAACTTTGATCTTTGTAGAACAGGGTACATGACTACAGTTAAAGCAGAGTTGAGACTGTGGGGCTGACTAGAGTATGTAAGTACCAGGCAGCTGCTGGAAATGGCAAACTGGCAGCTGGTTTAGACAAGTCATGTGGTCATGTTTTGTTTAATTAGTTCTTTGTCAAATCCATACATGTGTGAAATAAATTGTAATTATTCTCATCCTCACACTCTCTGAGGTCTCTCCCTCCCATGCCAAACTTTTCTGATTCCTATTAATTTCTTTCACACATTCACATCGTTTTGCTTTGTGTCTCTTTGGGTTTCACCAGGGCCATCTATATGGCCATGGGATTGGAATTACCATTGGATTTTGACAGATTCATCCACGGGTACACAGTCGAAGACAATGATGAGCCCTCACAGAGACTATCAGTAGTCAGTACTTCATCAGTAAAGTGTAGAGTCCCATGATCCCCTCCCAGAGTCATGACTGACTGTTGAGGGCTTGTGTCCTGTAGTTCAGTAATCACAGGTGGCTTGAACTCATGATCACCTTGGTTTGCTGCCTTTCTCCATATATTTTAGCTCTTACTTTCTTTCTGGGGCTTCTTCCACAACATTCCCTGAGCCTTGGGGAAGAAGTTGTTACAAATTACTTGTTTAGAACTGAGCACTCAATTGTCACTATCATCATCTTTAGCAGTCAGGGGCCTCTGAATTCACATGGCCTTGATTTTAGAAAAAAATTATAGATAACTTTCAGAAATAGGGGAGACAGGTACTTACTTATAGTTTTCAAACCAACATTATGTTCAGGTAAGTGGCCCTCATGCTGGTGTACGTAGAGGTTCTAAATGAGATCTTGTTTTGATAATCAAATTTGGAATTAGTCTCTCATGCATAGCTGTACAAGAACACCACCCTTGAAATACAAATCACAATTTTTCTTGAGGCTGTCTTTGGGAGCTTAGATGAAGAGTCTTTTCTTTCCCCAGAGAGATGGTGCACCCTGTCTGTGTCTGATCCTGGGACTAGATTTGACTGGGCTCTGAAGGGTGGTATGGAATGAGTTCAGATCTTCTGGGGTTGAAGTCTTTAGAATCTGCCATATTGTTTGAAGCTTATCCCCAGAGCACTATCACAGACAATGCAATGCTCTTGAGCCTTCTCACTGTGAAACAACAATGAAAAACCTAATGAGCAAGGACCTACTCGCTTGTATTTTCAAAGCAAATGTCCTTGAAACATATTTATTTCCTGTTTTTGTTTTGCTTCTAGTTTGCCTCTTCAGACGGGAAAGGTTGAAAGAGCTGTGTAAACCAAGTACCAACACCAGAGAGATGAAAGCAATAAGGAAGAAAGGAGAGTTGTTAGAACTAGGTGTGGGAGAGGAGAAATTAAGGTGGCCCAGGAGTGACATTCATATGACACTTTGCATTTTCAGAAATTGTTTTCATTGACACTGTTTTACTTGGCCTTTACATGCTTACAGCTCTAGAAGTTTGGGAGTTTGCAGCCAGGGTAACTAAGATCCACACAATCATGGGTACCTCCCTAAGACTCCATAGCTATTAAGTGACAGACCCGAGATTCAGGCCAGGCCATTCCTCGCTCACTAGCTGCATGTCAGGTCTTAGATCCCTATTGAATACACTGCTATGAAATTATTATCTCTGCTCCCCAAGAGTTTCCAGACAGCTGGAAGGCTAGAGAGGAAAGCCGGTTGATATTATGAAATATGCATGAATCTTCATAGTATTTGGAGAACAAATACAGGTTGACCAACCAAACATGACAATAGATGAAAAATGCAGAGAAATATGGGATTCTGTAGAAGACCTGATGTGGGGCATGGCTTCCTACAGTCCTCTTCATTCTACAACTCTAAATGAACATCTCACTACCTTCCACCCTTTGTCTCAAGGTGTGATTCAGATTATGACTACCTTCTCTATACACATGGAGATGACCAGCACTAGAAGAAGAGCCAACAGCCCTGTCTCCCTCTGTCTCTCATGTCCTGCAGTTTTAACCACTTCACCCATACTAACAATACCACTATAATTTGCCTTTCCTATTGCCCAACCTTATCAAGTCAAAATCATGACGACAATCTCAAGCTCTCCCTTGACTGCTTGGCCATTTAGCTTCACTGCTCTACTGGACACACAGGCTAAGTCCTTAAAGAGTGACTGGGGACTGCCTTGGGTGACTTGTTACAGTGCAGGAATAAATATGTAGCCAGGAATCCCAACTCTGTGTCCTCTGTCTGCTCACCCTTGAACAAGGTACTTAGAATTTTCTATCTTAGTTTTATCATCTATAAAATGCAAATGTGATAGTTCCTACAGTTTCACCGCTGGATTGTTGAGAGGCGTAGACAAGGCAACACACACAAAGCTCTTCGCTTCAGTGCCTGGAACACAGCAAGACTTCAGGAAATGGGGGCTTAATGGCTACTTTTATCAGGTGTCTTACTCTCTCCGCCAGTGCCATAAGGCTGTGAGCACAGAGTGTGCTTCCTGCCATTGCTGCGAACAGTGTCCCTTCCCCCCTTGTTTCTCTCCTTCCTTGTTTTTTCCTTTTTTCCTTTTCCCTCTCCATCCTTCCCTTCCTTAATTCCACAGGCTATCACACCCTATTAATTGTTCTTAAATATTTTTAAGTCAATCAACCCAAGCTGATTCTCTCAGGTTCATGGAACAGTAGTCACATCAGTGTTGACGACATGTCCTGACAAATGAATGAAGAGCGATCTCTCTTGTTTCTAAACTTGAACTTGCCCTTCTTAGAAAATATGAAAATGAGAAAATTACTTGCTACCCCCATACCTCCTCCTACTCCCCACATCCTTGCCTGTTCTCTTGACTCCTCTCCTATAAGCAATATTCTCTAGGCCTGGTTTATTTCTTAACTTAAATCTCACCAAAGAATTGGTAACTGTAATATATCAGGAATTAGTGACAAAGTGTTCGTAGCTCTCCCAGTCTACTGAGAAATATACAAAAGAAATGTGTGGGGTGTGGAGCTTCAATTTATTTACTAGTATCTTTTGTTTTGACAATAAGATGACTCACACATTTTGGGGGGAAAGGAAACCTTTACAAATCAGACTTGAAAGTAGTTTGAATCATTCATAGTCAGCAGGGCATGGACTTAAATCCATGTGCTAATAAAAAGTAACATAATATTTCTTTGGGAAAAAAGCATTCTAATATTTAGATTCCTTATCTACCTACTCTATTGTCTCGGGTGATGAAAGGAGCTAACACGTGTAAAGAATACAGGACTACTCCAAACTATGTACCTAGATACATAGTTACTATCACAAATGTATAAATACAAACTTTAAAAAATGCATTAAAAGGTTTCTATAGACATATACACCAAAAGCTGTTCCTAAGAATAATTTTAGATACCAAGGATGAAAGTTTCTCTCGAACTTGAACTTGAACAACTTGAGTTGGACAAGATCTTGCACAGCCAGACCTTGGCAAATGAAGTAGAAGGATGTGACCTCAGGAGCCCCCATGCAAACGAAGAATGCTGGTGAACAATTCAATTATGACCCTCACTGAGGGGCATCTCACTTGTCCAGGAATACACCTGGGGGAAAAATCACTATTGCATTCATCAGCTCTTCACCTAATTCTTCAGAAGGCAGAAATAAGTCACTAGAGAAACCTATTTTCCATTTTATCAAAGGACAGAAGCTGCCCCTTCTGAAGTTAATGCAGAGGACTGCAGAGGATTAGGCCTCTGACCACTCTATGGATGCTTTGTACTGTGCCCTGACATCAAGGGCACAACCTGAGAAGCATAGACTCTCCAAATGCAGGGAAAACATGATGATGAACACATGGGCAGTTTGGGATCTTAGCCTGAATTTGTTGTTTTTGAGACAAGGACACATGTAGCCTAAGTTGATCTCCAACTCGCAATGTAGCCAAGGCTAGCCTTGAACTCCTGATTCTCCTTTTGCCAGTTCCTTGGAACACTGAGATTGTAGACATGTACCACCATTTCCAGATAGATTGATACTTTTTAAAGCAGTTCTGTTGAAATAAAATCAAATACAACAAATTCCACGTTGAAATTATATAATCTGCCATACTTTGACATAAAAATGGAGCCAGAAAACCATCACCATAATGAAGATAACATATACACTCATTACTACCCAAATCTTCTTTTAATGGCTGCCATGGGCCCTTCCCTGTCCTGTCTGAACTCCAGACAATCATGGATCTCTAGTCACCATGGATTAATAAGTGAAATCCCTCAGTTGGTACTTTTATGTCTTTCATTCAGTGTAGTTATTTTGAAATTTCTCTTTATTGATGCATATATGAGACAAATAGTAGAGAGGAGACTATTGAAGACAGAAGGATAATAGGGAAGAAGGAAGGAAGATGGAGCAGAGGAGAAATGAATAAACCAAAACCCTAATATATGCCAAATGCCTAAGGAAACCTGCTACCTCATATCCTAATTTAAAAAATAAAAATTAAAACAAAAAGCAAGACATTTTAACTTAATTTTTTTTCTTTTACCTCTGAGTAGTATTCCATTGTATGGATAAACCACAAGATAGTTATTGATTTACTTGTTGACAGAAATTTTGCTGCCTTTCACTTAGGGGCTACTTCAAATAATGGCACTGTAAACATTTTTGTAATTTGTGTGTGTGTGTGGGGGGGTGTAGGCTGCCACCTCTCTGTGCAAGTACCTTGGAGGAAAATGCCTTGAGTCAGATGATAATTTTAGGGGACCACCGACTCATTTTCTAAAATGTTGGTAGCATTTAATAGTTTAATCAACAGGGTAAGAAAGTTCATGCATATTCATTAACTCTTACCAGGCTCAGTCTTTTACACTTTAGACCTTACTACATGTGCAATAACGTCTTATGATTTTGATCCCCATTGCTGATGAATCATGACACTGAGTGTATTTTCCTCTGCTTCCTTGCCATCTATCTATCCCACTTGGCAAATATTATGTTTGAATCTTTCACCATTCATCGATTTGACTTTACTTATTCTTTACTGGGTATTCTTTAAGGGTTTTAAAAATATGCACTCTGGCTACACCATTTACCAAATATTTACTTGCTTGTATTTTTCCTAGTTTTACATTTTCCTTTGGTTATTTTAGGAATCTATCAAAGAACAGAAGATTTTAGTGCCAGTGAGGTCAATTTCACAATTTTCTTCCTGTAGATGGTGCTTTTGTTGACTGAGAAGCTCTCTTGGCATGATCAGAACCATTTTCTCTTACATGTCTTTCGATAGGTTTGTGTTTTATATCTCACATTTAGGTCTGCAATCCACATTGACTTACTTGTATAAGGAATGAAAGTGATCTGGCACTATTTCTTGAAGAGCGTCTCCTGTTTCCACTGTTGCATTTGTACCTTCATCTGAAATCGGTTTGCCATATGTGCACAGAGGGAGTCGTAACCCTTCTGTTCCACTATCTACATGTTGTCAACACTAAGCAATGTCAAGATGCACTCACTGTTCTGCCATCTACAGCTCAGCAATAAGTCCTGAAGTCAATGCACATATCCTCTCCTATTCCCTTTCAATGCTATTCTGGCTATTATAGGTATCATGTTTTCCCACATGAATTTTACAATGATTGTGTCAATTTTTACAAAAACTTATTGATGGTATTTGTTTTTTGGATTATTTTTAATATGTACATCAATATAAATAGACTATTTATATACTAACAGTTGATTCACCAAGTCCATAAACATGGTATACTTTTCTGTTTATTTAATTATGGAAAATTATTCTCTTTTTCCTCTTTATAATTTGGGAAATGTCTCCGTATTTATCCTCAAATCTAATACTTTGATACTATATTATATATTCAAATTTATTAATCTTATTATTAATTATTATTATATAAATACAATTGATGTCTATAAATACATATCATTTATATATCTTATTGTTAATTGCTAATATTTAAGTAAAATTATTCATATGTCCTTCAATTTTACTAAATTCATTTAGTGTAATATGTTTTTTGCTGACTTCAGCAAATATGATAGATACATAATCAAGTCTTCTTCAAGTATAACAATGATAATTTTATTTTTCTTACCTTATTACACAGGTCTGGATATCTATTACAATGGTTAATGGAGATGTTGAGAGCAGAGATCTTTGCTTTCTTTGTAGTCATGGGAGACAGTATTTAGTATTCATTAAATAAGAGGGTAATTTAAACATTTGTTTAAAATTTGCTCTCTTTATTTATGACATTTCCCTGACTTTCCAAGTCTGCTTGTCCCAGTTAATTATTCCAACTAGTTGACCATATACTTTTCCATTTCACATGGACAGTCCCTGGAACAGAATGTGAAGGAATGAACTATGAATCTGTTTTCTAAGGAAAATGAGTGGGAGAAAACAGAGGAGTGTTGAAACCGAGCAGTTAAGACATGTTTTCCAATGCTGTCTGTAGAACTCCATGTCTACAGAACTGTAAACTTCTAGATCTTTTCCCCTCTTCAAATTTTGATCAGATTTTTGGTACTTGCCCTGGGTATTTCCTCTCCAGCCCCACTCTGTACACCATACACATCCATCTACTTACCACTGAACCCCTAGCATTCTACGTCATCTACCCCCTCCAGTCTTCTGCCATATGCCACCATCTGTCCCACCTGGTTGATGCCACACCATCTTCACTGGTGTCCCTGCCTTCTGCTTGTCTCGTCTCCATCTGCCATCTCTCCAAATCAACACTCTCAGAAAATAAAAGTTTGCATGCTATTCCCTTGCTTAGAATTCTTTCAGTGTATTCTCCTTAGAATAAAGGCCAGAACCTTCATGGTAGTTCTCAAAGGGTTTCCTTGTGTAGGTCCAGTCTTGGTGGAGTTCTAGATCTACTGACATCACTTTCTGGTCCAAAAGTTCTTCTCCAAGACAGCAGACACTAATAGCAGCTTATAGCCAACCCTTAGAGCAGTGGGTCGCAACTTGTGGGTCGCAACCCCTTTGCTGGTCCCATATCAGATGTCCTGCATATCGGATATTTATAGTAGGATTCATGACAATAGCAAATTACAGTTATGAAGTAGCAACGAAATAATCTTACAGTTGGGGGGTCGTCACAGCATGAGGAACTGTGTTACAGGGTCACAGCATTAGGAAGGTTGAGAACCACTGCTCTAGAACTAAACTGTTTGGCTCAACTGAGCCCTTTCAGATTCTGTCCATATGTCAATAATGCTGTGTGTGTGTGTGTGTGTGTGTGTGTGTGTGTGTGTGTTTAATAAACACATAAAAGTGAGGCAGGAGAGACTGGCTCAGTGGTTAAGAGTGCTTACTGCTTTTGCAGAGTATACTTGGCTTCAGTTCCCAGCACCCACAGAACTATCTGTAACTCCAATTCCAGGAGATTCATTGCCCTCTCCTGACCTTTGCCCGCTTTTGCACACATGTAGTGCACATAACTTATAAAAGCACACAGACATACTGAGATGTAAGTAATTAAGTAAATAAAGAGTGAATGAATCAGAAGGTTGTAAGAATAACGCAAGTCTTGCTGTATAAAGCCTTTAAAACAGCCCAGAGCGTGGAAAGAATGCCATTCAGTTATTTTCATTGCCCTTGTGTTTATTTCTTTGTTGCTCACCCTAGATAGGCTCTAGGAAGAAGGCATGAGAACTCAGAGGCAGGAGAATGAAAACTCCTAAGAGACTGAAGCAAGGCTGGCGCTCTGTAGAGTGTGTCTTGTTCCTTTCCATCTTTTCCAGCTGGGCTAATCTCCCCCTGGGGGCCTGTGCTCCCCCAGTAAACAAACCCGTTTCCTGTCCAGTCACGCCCACCTCTTTGAGGAGTGCAGACCAGAGACTGTGGGTTGCAGGAGACGGGAATTTCAGCAGAGTTTGCCATTGCGCATTATATTAGGCTAGTGCTTTGTTTTGTCCTTCTCATCCCACCTTCCTCCCTCTCCCACTTTTCTGTGTGGTTGCAGCTTTTAAAGACTTAATTAGAGCAATAAAAAAAAATACCAATTTCGCCCACCCCCCCTTTAATAACAAGTAAAAGTTGAGAGGCAGCTGTGGGTGAACGCTATTTGAAAGCTGCTACCAGTCTGAAGTTTCATTTTTCACTGCTTCCGGGCACATTTGAAAATTAGTGCTGACATGTGCAAATGAGTTCGCGAGAGAAGAAAAAACATGCACAGTACAAGGTGCTCTGAAGATTAGTGTGGGAACAAAGACAGCTTCTGTGGGAGTTCCCACTCATGTCAGGGGTGAGTGACGTTCGGGTCCTCCTGTTGATTTTTCTAAATGGAAAGGCTTTAGGGTTTTCTTTGATAGGGCAGTCCTAATGGCCTTGAGTCTTCCTGTTCTCTTGTGGTAGCTTTCGGTCTAGAGCAGGCCCTCAAGCCTTTCACAGGATGGGAAGCTTCCTGCCCAATACTTGTTAGCTAAGTGTGAGAATGAAAGTGGAATGTTTGCCCATTCATATGTTCTAACAAGGGTTTGCAATATTTTTTTCATTGCAATTAATATTAAAATGGTAAAAATTTTAAATCCTTCAAAAATTTCTTTATAACACTTGGATTAAGAAACATCAATAGGGAACTAGGATCACGAATACATATGTAGGATCATACCTACATGTGTCATAAGCCATATACATATACATATATATATATATATGTGTGTGTATTTTTGAGAAAAGAAGTCCAGTCAATAAGGTGATAAAGCTGAAGAGGAAACTGGAAACCATGCAAGTGAGCCTTGGAGATGACAGGAGGAAACTAGGGTGTGACCTGTAAAAGAAAGGCTTGAAAGAGCCCCTTCCAGCTGGCCCAGCTGCGTGGGAAGACTATCTTAAGCAGGTGCTCTGACTCTGCATCTGCTAGCTCTGGGATATTCTCCAAAACCCATCCTCCCCTCCAGCCTCTTTGCCCTAGTCTATAAAAACGGAATCCACCCTCCATCACCTCTATTCACAAATGTCTTCTCTTCTCTCTTCTCCATGCTGTAAATCATTGACCAAAGGCTGAAATTAAGGGCAAATCTTTCAAAGTCAAGACAACACGGAGCCCACTTACTATGAAGGAGAGTGACCTAGATGAGTCTGTCTCTGTTACTTTAATCATTCATTCATTTCACGGCCATCTAGACATCCTCCTCTGTGCCTGCCAATCCTTTTCTTTAAGATCATTTCTGTCCGGAGACGGAATAGGTGTCACATTAGTTATCACATCAGTTTCTGCATTAGTGTTCTCCTCGCTGGTACAAAACATCTGACAAAGACAGCTTAAAGATGGGAAGACTGACATGGACTAGGGTGCCAGGAGTGTCAGTCATGGTGGCAGAGCTCCCCCCAATCCCCACCCCCATGCCAGAGCAGAACAGCCTGGAGGTGGGAAATGTGACAGAGAGAGTGAGAATATAGGAAAGGAGCTAGGGCACTGAGTGGATTCACCCCTAATAACCTGCAACCTGCTTCCTTCAAGCAGGATGCTTTCAAAGTATGAGTCTATCAAAGGATCAGTCCACTGATAAGATCACAGCCCTCCGGATCCAATCACCCCCCCCCCAAAGCCCATCTCCTGCAGCCAACCCCCACCCCAGGAAATAAGCCCCTGGGAACATTCATTTCAAGTCACAACATATAGGAAAGAATGGTCTTTTAAAATCCAATTTAGTTTTCATTTTGTTCTGTTTATGGGTTTTGAGTCTATAAGTTGGAAGTTGTGTGGGGACAGATTTCTAGAGTCATCTGCTGTGCAGATACAAATACCTGGGTATAGCCAAACAGCCAAGGAGAACACAGAACAGCGCATGCGCTAGCTGCTATCCAGCACTGTCCTTTAGTTGTGCGTTTATTTTATTAGCAGATAATAAACCCAACCAAAAATGCTTTAATGTGTTTACATTACTCAACAGCCTGGGAATAATTCTAATTATTATTGAGTTTATCATTGTGACTGTAGTACCATCTTTTCTGAATTCCTGGAGAACTATTTAAGATGCAAATGATTCTAGCTTTATGAATAATTACTGAAAGGGAAGATGCATGATTGATTTGACCCCTCCCTTGCTAAATCACACATGTGCACATGCAAGAAAATAAAACAATCACTTGGAAGTGCAGTGTGATTTCTATAAACATGAAATTAACAGTTATGTGCACACAATATGTAGCACAGTTAGTGGCAGCTGTTCAAGGCATGCTGGGTGACCAGAGATCTGACCTCATGCAGACAGTTGGGCAGATAAATGCTGAATGTCCACTGAAAGGAGTGATTGAGCAAATTATCTGCACACAAGATTAATCAGAAGGAGACAGACTAGAAAGAGGCAAAGAAAGTCACTGATGGGCCTGGGACAGCAAGCAGCAGATATCAAGCAAGCATCCAAACTACAGATTCCCTTTTCTAATCCGGAAGTTATCCAGCTTTTTCCAGCATCCATGTGGAAATATGAGTCCCAGGGAAATAATGAGTTGAGTCTTGTGGTAGGGTGCTCTTAGGAGTAAGAGGAAACCCTGGGGAAGACAAGAAGGTGCCTGAACTGCCTATTCTACTGTGGGATCAGGTCAGGATACAAAGCCCAAGTTTTCTTGAAGCCCATGACCTGGTAGAGCTGCCAATAGACTGCGTGAGTCAGAGCTTGGACATGTGTTAGCAGGACAAAAAATATAAGAGGTGGGCCTAAAGGGCAAAACTGGTCATCACACTCAGCTGGATGTCCAGCCATGTATGTAACAGTTCCCAGACACAGCCTTCGTGAATCTCCTCATCAGCTTCCTAGAGTGTAGACCAGAAGTCTTAATCAGTAAAACTTTCCTCTCATCTGATGCCAGTCATCGTCAAGGTTGGAGACCTCTACCCTGGGGAAACCCAAGCTGTCTTGTGTGAGAATGTCAACCAGTTGATTTCCAGTTCTGCCAATAGCAGAAACATTTCCTCCAGAGATTTTCCCTTTGGCTGAAAACATTCTCTGCTGCATAAGGTTTGGATGATCAGCAGTCAAAAATGCACCGGAGGTTCCTAGTCAGATCTCTAAAATGAAGTTTAGAAATTTGCATGCTTAAAATCCCCTGACAATCCTAACTGCAATCCATGCCCAGAGAATCAACTTCCTAAACGCAGGCCTAAGAACTTCCCTAATGTAACTTGCACATATAGATGCAAGCGTCTTTCTCTTGTATTATATTTTGCTTTGTTTTATAACCTTTTGTTATTTATAATTTACCCTGACAACTTAAATAAAAAGGTTTCAGAGGTGTGGCAACAAAGCCATTAATATGGACATGATGCCAGTATTAAGTCAAGGACTTCCCTAGGTGGTTGTCTACATTCTCATCACTACCCTTTTATTAGCGTGTGCAGGACAGTGCTTGGCTCAGAGATAGTTTGGTGAGAAACTCCCCAGAAAAACAGCCATGTACCTGACAAAGGCATTTCCTCAACTGTGATACCTCTATACTCAGCAAATAATTTATAATGAACAAGAAACAAACAACTAGTCATGGTTAGTCATGATTAGACCACCACACTACATTTGTGTGGATAAGATAGTGAGTTATAATGGAGTTAATAGTCCTTCAGAGAGACACAAACCCATAGTTGAGTAATTAACCAATTAAAGTCATGAAAATACTAAAAACATAAGTTATGTGGGGCTTTGAGAATACGGACCTCAGGTATTGACATAGTCCAAAGACAGGCAGGGGAGGTTCCATTGGGACATGAATGAACAAATGACAAGTGTGCCCACTGGGAGAGCAAAAGGCATGTTCCAGGAGTGGCACTCGTGAGAAAATATCAGGAAGCACATTCATCTTAATTATACTTCAGCATTCAGCATTTTCTCACTCAGGGAAGAGGCAGATACTTGTTCTGATAGCTTGCCTCATGTGTCCCATAGGGAATTTCTATGGTACCATTTGCTTCTTTTGACCACCATTTCCTAAGGTATATGCTTAGGCCATCTATCTCCACCACCTGCCAGGTGCCCCCACAGTAGCAATGAAGGTGTCTGATTACCTGTCTCCCCTTTCTTTATAGGGCCTTACCCCAGCCCATCCTCACATTCTGACAGCCTCACCTGCTCAGGCCATTCTGGATCCGTCATGCCCTGAAGTCCATGAAAACACATGTAACCCATGTCTCAGCATTGGGACTCTTGCTTCTGCTCTGGACGTTGTGAATCTATTCTTTTTAGGCAGGTAGCATTCATGAAAATCTACTGTGTGCCAGGTTTGGCATGCCAAGACAAAAAGTACAGTTGCCAACCTCACAATTTCATAGCCTGAGTGAGGAGATGTGTAAATCAGTAAGATACAACATAGCAGAGAAAGTATAAAAGTGACCAGTGATTGCGATAGCCAAGTCTCCTGGACACATTTTCCCTCAACAACACGTATTTATTGAGCATTTATACACAGGTAGAAGAATGTAGATGGATGACGGAAAAATACAGTCTTTGCCCTTGGGGAGCTTGTAAAAATAAAGAAAGGCAATGAACAAAACAGATAAAATTCATATCTTTTATATTATAAATAAGATAAATTATGATAAGATCAATGAAGGAAACCAACAGGGATCAATAGCTAAGAATAATGGAGAGAAAATGCCTGCTCACATTCGGGAGCTTCTATGAGGAGTTAGGTGTCCTAGGTAAAAATTACCTGCACTGTGTGTTCTTAAGGGAGTTACTTAGACTCGGTTACTCAAAATGGAAAAATTAGTGATGCTCAGGCTCACTGTAAGACTGTTATAAGATAATGCACATAAAGGTTAGGGAATTCATGGCCTGCACAGTAGCTTCTCACAACTGACCTTTCTTGTTTCTTGTATTACTGATCCACCGCTTGAGTTTCTCCTTAATTTCTGAGTTCCTTCCATAAAATAGACCACACATCTAACAGCATGCTAGGAATTTGCTCCATAAGGGGTTCGCTGCTGCTCTGTATGGTTATGAAGGGTACTTGCACAACTGCCATTATGACTCTGGACACTGTTCATGGTTTATGGTGCCATGCTGCCAGTCACAAACATGAGCTGAATGGGGACAGCAACAATGCACATGACAAACAGGATGGGAAAAGACCACAAGGTCTCAAAGAATTTCAAGCAATGAAGGAATCCTGAGAGTAGGAGTAAAAGTCTTCTCCAGAAAGAATGTGGCAATTGGTTATCTAATACCAAATGGCCAGCCCTGAAAACATACAAGTAACATTGTACAGACTGAGCAGGTTATAACTATGTATTTAGGAATATATGTATAAGCATCTATATGAGCATAGACATAAACATGTAGCAATAACTAACAGAAAAGAGGACATACATTTTAAAGACGGTAGAAAGAGGTATAATGGAGCATTTGGAGATAGAAAATGGAAGGGAATTTAACATAAAATTAATGTTTACCACTTTCTTGAGAATAAACTGACATGACTGAGCTTTAGTGTACTGCATGGTAGACCACATTGAACAGTGCCAATGTCATAAAGAATGTTCTCTTGGGCACGCAGGAAGTATCCACAGCAGAAGAGTGGCTTGACCAAAGAAAGGAATTCTGTCCACTAGCCAAAGTAAGCTCTTCTTACTGCATCTCCCCTTTCTGTTTTACTTACCTGTGACTAACCACCATCCAAAAATATTAGATGGAAAGTTTTTAAAAAGAACAAACCCTCCATTTTAGATTGATGACAGCTCAAAACTGCACAATGAAACCCCATGCTGTCCTGTCCCAGATGTGAGTCATCTCTTTGTCCACAATGCCCACACTCCCTGCCTATGAGTCACTCAGTAACTGTCTTAGTCATCAGGTCATCTGTTGCACTGTCACTGTGGCTGTGTTCATGGCTAGCTTTCTCTACTTCATAATGTCCCCAAAACGTAAGACCACAGTTGCAAAGGTCTTACAGCAGGGAAAGACAGATTAATTCTGCTGTTGGCAGTGCTCAGGACAGATAGGAAAATATAGGATTGCTAAGAGTTGGCACTGTTGGAAGTTTTAGGCAGCCATCTTCTGCTGGCCACTGGGAAAGGAAGCCTAATAGCTCAGAGGTCAGGCATGGCTCTGGAGGTCCTTGAAATTATTCTACATTTGGAGTACATACTATTACCATGCCCTCACATTTGGACAGATTTCAAACTACTTTTACATCCATTAACTCACTTGTCCTTACAACTGTCCTTGAAGGGAGCAGGAGGGCAGTCATCATCTCCTCATCAGAAAGAAATTATTAGCAAGAGGAGGAGATCAGATGCTGACATGAATCAAAGGCTCACCTGTGGGCTCTATGCTGTTGGTAGTGCCAGGTGCCTTAGTGATGTTTGCGAGGCAGCAAAACAGAGGTAAAGTGGCTTGCCAAGAAACAGCAGTTGGGGGCACAGCTTCTCACTCCCAGCCCGGTGCTCCCCGCCACACCACTGTCTTATCTTGCACACATTGAAGTCTGTATCCTTATTGCAGAGACTAAGTTTTCCCAGCAGCAAAGTGGTTAGGATTAGACTTTTGATAGGTGCTTAGCAGCCAGAGGTACAGCTCGCTGATCATTCTTCCTATGAAAGTCTCAAATGGCTGACCCCTCTCCTGCCGAAACAATGCAGCCCAGAAAGAAGTTAGATTCGCATTCAGCCTCGCTCTTCTCGTTCACAGCTGCAACAGCAGCTGTTCGCCTCTGTGCTCCCCTCTTCCCCTTTCTCCCAACTAATTGCTAGCAACTAGTATAGTTGCTATGAATACTGTAGCTCTGTCCCCTTGATCAGCCTCAGTCCAGCTGTTATCCCAACCCTTCGTGCTCAAAGATTCAGATTCTTCTGTTTGGATGGTTAATTGTAGATTTTAATTGTGGAGTATCTCAAAACACCCATGCACCACAATGTGTTGAACACAACTTAAAACATTTGTTAAGTAAGAATACAGCTTAAAAATAATGATCCACTAATGTGGACTCGTTATTGAGGACCTTGATACATACCAGGAACCAAGGCTTCTGAATATACAGAACAAGGAGAGAGAATATGCAGAAGAATGTATATCCTAATTTAGATATCCTAAATATCTGAAGATGATAAAAAAACTATTAAGCACTAAATAAATATATTCTATTATCCATCTTTAAACAGATGTATTTCGATTAAACCCAGATGGCATGGTTATACTTTACAGATTCTGTAAAGTTCGGTGGAGGAGCATGACAGTGTAGGAGAAACAGCCCATAGCTTGCCCTTTGGTTCACCCTATACTTACAGAAAAGGACCCAGTTCAAATACATAAGAACTCCTGTACTTCTGTATCCAAGGTCCCCCACAGTCCACATCTGCGCACAGACTCTTGGCTTCCCCTTCAACTTTGGAATCATATACCATCAGGTACTTGTACTCTAAGGAACATGGATACAGACAAGAAGTCTTTTTAGGGTTTGCAGTTATTTGAACAGGGGCTATATTAGTCGGGGTTCCCTAGAGTAACAGAACTTATAGGATGAATATATAAAGGGCATTTATTGGAATGTCATACAGGTTAATTCAGCAATGGCTAGCTGTGAATAGAAAGTCCAAGAATCCAGTAATTGTTCAGTCCATGGGACTGGATGTCTCAGCTGGGCTTCAGTATATGCTGGAGTCCCAAAGAAGTAGGCTCTAATGCTTGTAAAGGAATGCACTAGCCAAGTGAGGGCAAGCAGACACAGAGCAAACCCTTCCTTCTTCTATGTCCTTACATAGACTTCCAGCAGAAGGTATGGCAAATTAAAGGCATACCTTCCCTCCTCAAAATCTGGATCAAAGGTGTGTGTCTTCCTACCTCAAAGGTCTGGAATAGAAGTGGATTCACCCACTTTAAACCAAGAAAAAAGTCTCTTACGGTTGTTCCCTCCGTTTCTTCATTGACCTTTGTAGTCTTCATTGTCAGATGTAGTCAAGTTGACAATCAAGAATAGCCATCAGAAGCAGCTGGGCTGGAGAGATGGCTCAGCCGTTAAAGGCTAGGCTGACAACCAAAAGTATAAGAATAGCCATCAGAGGGGAATATGGATGTATGAGACACCTAGCAAAATATCAAGTGCACAGCAAAACAGAAATAAATAACAGCTATTATTACTAGCTTCATGCTTGAGATGAACTACATAGAGTTTAAACCACAGTATACACAGCAGAGCACAGTGCATATGGGTCTGGAATTATTTCCTTTCCTTATCACTAAGGACTTTGGAAAATTATCTAGGAAGTGTGGTGGTATTGTGTTCCCCAGAATATTGTGCACCCTAATAAACTTATCTGGGGTCAGAGAATAGGACAACCACTAGATACAGAGGCTAGAAAATGGTGGCACTCACGTCTTTAATCCTAGCATTCCATAGGCAGAAATCCCTCTGGATCTCTGTGAGTTCAAGGCCACATTGGAAACAGCCAGGCATGGTGACACATGCCTTTATCCCAGGAAGTGAGCCTTTAATCCAGGGAGTGATGGCAGAAAGCAGAAAGATATGTAAGGTGTGAAGATCAGAAACTAGCAGCATTTGGCTGGTTAAGCTTTTAGCTGGTTAAGCTTCAGCAGCAGTTCAGCTGAGATTCACTCTGGATGAGGACTCAGAGGCATCCAGTCTGAGGAAACAGGATCAGCTGAGCAATTGGTGAGGTGAGGTGGCTGTGGCTTGTTCTGCTTCTCTGATCTTCCAGCATTCACCCCAATAACTGGCCTCAGGTTTGATTTTATTAATAAGAACTTTTAAGATTCCTGCTACAAGGAAGGGCCAAGGCATCAGCTTCCCTTTGTTCGTTGTCTTTATGTTGGCCCTGCCATTTGTTATGTACACGACGACTCTCTTCTGGTTACTGCCTATGAACAGCTTCCAGTCTTTGTAGACTGATCACATTCCAGCATTGTGTTTGACACCAAAGGATGGAGCTGTTCGCAATTGCACTGATGTGGCCATAGCTAACACTGGTTCAACCTACCACAAGTGTGCTGGAAGGTAGAGCTTCGAGCAATCTGTTCCACTCTTGTGGTCACCTAGGCATTTCTGTTTCCTAGAACATGCCCCCAAAGTTGGTTATATCTACATTCTCTGTCCATCAATCTATGTATCTATGCAAGAGGAGAGATATGTATGTCTGTGGAGGGAGCAAAGGTAGAGAAGGGAAGAGTTTTTCTCTAACCTTTGAACCAAGAACATCTCAACTCAATAGAGTATCTTTTCTGCTGTAAAGATTCCTTACATTGATAACTTTACATACAAACAACAGAAGCATGACCAAACCTTGTTTCAAAAGTCTTATTTGTTTGGAAAAATTCAAAGAACATTAGTAAAATTTTCAGTCCCCTCTCTAAATAACACTCCCCTGGTCCCAAGATTAGCAGTCAGATAGCTCTCTCACAGATGACATATTTACTTGGCATTGTCCAGCCCTTATCCGTTCTTGAGGAATAGAATCTGACTGGCCCATTTCATAGGATCAGTGCCCAATTCTTGTACAATCAGATCCATCATATGATCTGTGACTATGATTTTTAGATGAGGGACAAAAGTAATTATTTAAAAAGAAATACATAGTAGAGTTAATTTCTCCTGCTTGCTCTTCTTTTAAAATGTTTTTGGTTGTTTTAAAATCACTATTTTTTTTATTTTCTTTTGTTGTTTGCCAATTTCATGTATAAAAATAATGTGCTTTGATCATAGGCACCTTCTCTTTCAACTGAGTTTCAACTAGGATCCCGGTCACTGTGGCTGTACTCTGTCCATCTCAAAGGTTGCTTGCACAAACCTTCAACTTCCTGTGCGAGAACATCAGGAACTCAGAAAGGGACTTGGAGGTTAGGTTGTCTTGGTTATTTTCCTTGTTGCTTTGGTGAAACATACTGACAGAAACAACACACAGGAGAAAGGATTGAAGTTGGCTCACAGTTCCAGGTTATACTCCATCGAGGGGTGGTGGGGGTGGAGAGGTGAGGGGTGTTAGAGTCGTGGGAACATAAGGCAGCTGGCCACCATGCATCCATAGCCAAGAAGCTGAGAAGGATGGACGTCTGTGTTCACTTTCTCCTTTGAATATCGTCCAGAATCCCAGGCCAGGGAATAGTGCTGCTCACAGAAGGCAAGTCCCTCACTTCAGCTAATCTACTCCAGATAATCCTCCATAGAAATACAGAGGCCAGAGACAAGGAGTCTAGAGCTCAGCAAGTTGACACGAGATTAATTGTCCAGAGATCACAAAATCTGGTTGCTTTTCCTATGTAAATACTAGATTCTGCAGTCCATACCCTACTTTAAAGTTAATTTTTTAAAAGTAATTTAATTTGTAAGTCATGAAGGCCCTGGAATGTTGAGATATTACTTCAAAAATATGCAGGTGGCTTACTATGTATTCCTACACAGAAATTGGATATTCCATCCTAGTTCTTCCTTTCCTCTTCTTTCATAAAACATAATGATTCAACATTGGATGTCACTTTCACCCAGCATCCTTTGGGCCATTGCTGAGCCTAGCAAGGAGTGGGCATTGAGCTCAATGATCTTCTACCCACATGCTTATACAAGTAATGAGTGAACAATACACTCCTGCTCATTTTCTCCCCCCCCCTCTCTCTCTTGCTGATGAGACACTACAATTTATAGAATCTATTACCATTCTTTTACAAGTCTGAGGAGGATTAGAAAGCAAGAGTTCGATGCACAATAACTAGCCCAGCTCTGCAATATTAAGAAATATCTCCAGATTTATCCAGCTGTGAGGAAGTGGTGATAAAGGGGCAGTAAATGTTTCTCTCACACAGTCAGCATAAGGCCCACACAGGCAGCTGCTGTTAGTGACTAGTTGGATGTCTCTAGGTGAGTATTCCTAAAGAAGGAAGGAAAGGCAGAGGTTATATTTCTGGTTGCTGTGACCATGTATCCAACAAGAATCAATGTAAGGGCAAAGGGGATTATTTGAGCTTACAATTTATGAATGGATACTATCTAGCCTGGAGGTGAGGCAAGGCTGCAGAAGCCTGAGGCAGATGGTCAGTTGCATCTGTATTAGGAAGCAGCGAGTCAACAGGAAGTGGATCCAGGCTATAGGATGCCAGTAAACCACTTCCTAAAAGTTCTCCAACCTTTCCAAACAGTGCCATCATCTGAGAACCAAGTATTCAAACACACGAGCTTCTGGAGGCCATGTTATCATCAACCCAAAAGTGTGATCAAAAGACATAGTAATGCAGTCAAGGTGACTTACCCTAGACTTTAGTCCCGAGACATGCTCCAAGGATAGCCCTTATGCTATTCCTCTCAAATCAATTTTTATTTCAAAAGTAAATCCATAGGCAATGTTTGTATGTACACAATAGGCATCCTGATTCATGATGCTTGGGAGGAAAATACAACAAAGCCACTGTAGCATCTCAGCCCTCCATGCTACAGCTTTAAAGAGAGAGAGAGAGAAAGTTAAAATGCAGTATTGATTTCAGGGAATCCGTGGGTTGTCGGTCTTCAAACACAGCCACTGCCTGAAGACTCAAGTGTAGAGAGTGACTGGAGTGACTCAAGTTTATCTGCTATATGACGTTAGTTAAGTCTCTCCACCCTCTCAGCACCTGAGGTTCGCTGCTTTTGTTTGTTTGTTTGTTCTGTCTTCAAAGTGATGGCCCTTGTGTGTCTTTGAGCTATGGCAATCCTTAAGTGACCAAACCACTTGAGAGTTGTGAGTGCTGAGCCCCGAGGCAAGAGTCAGGCCTGAGCTGTAGAGCAGTACCCAAGGCCCCCACAGTGCCATGTGTTGATACCTTGAGTGTTGAGCTGGGTGGGGTTAAGAGGGTCCTAAAGAGGAGAGTGACGAGAAAACAAGAATATTCACAGTAGGAAGCAATTAAGTGGCCTGTGACAACAGCTATTTGTCAACCTGTACAAAACTATTTGAATATGTGAACAGCCTATTCCCTGTTCCTGTGACACTCAAGTTAAATAGCTTGTGACTGGGGATTAAGTAAACTCTGCTATTTCAGTGTTCAGCATTTGGCCCCTTATGAAGTAGGACACATTCAGAAAACATAACTATGTTTGCCCTTTCTTTCTCCCATTCTCTTCTTTCCCAGCTTTTAGTCTACTTCAGGCCATCTCCGGGTCATTACTGAATTCAACATCTTCTCATACTTCAAGACAGGGATGCAAAGTTACAGGCTGACTCTCAAAACAACTGTATCAAAGTACTCCTTCATGTCTGCCATGTAATTTTACATTGTCTTTTGAATTAACAGTGTGATTGACATTGTCCAAGACTATGTCAGTGTCCCCAGCCTCAGGTGCCCTGGCATGGTAGAGAGCAGAGACCATAAGAAAACAGACCTGCACTTGACAGTGAGTGTGGCTGTCTTCACAGTTGCCCCTTTCTCCCTTTTTTGAGTGTCTTGACCATATACTTGAATAGTAGGAGGGAATGAGGCCCAGGTTTGTGATTGTGTGTTAGTTAACTGTCGTAAATGTACCTGATAGCAACTTAAGGAAATAAGAACTGGTTTTGCCTAATACTTCAGGGGAAGGCATGGCCACAAGTGCTTGAGACAGTTGGTCACAGAGCATCCATCGGTCTGATGCTGACTGGCAAATGATGGTGCTTAGCTAACTTTCTCCTTTGTATGCAGCCAGTAGGATGATGCCAGCCATATTTAAAGGTGGGTCTTCAACTTCAATTAACCTAATCCAGTATCCCTCAAAGATACATCTAGAGGTGTGTTTCCATGGTGATTGCAAATCACATCAACTTGACAAAAAAGATTAGCCATTGCATACATAGTGTCACCAGGGATTCTAAACAAACACCAATGCTACACACACACACACACACACACACACACACACACACACACACACACACACACACGGGGCGGGGAGGTGGATCGAGGCAGAGAGGGAAGAAGGAAGGGAAAGAGGGAGAGCTAAAAGTTAAAATGTTCTAGGAGAAGCCTTAGTATTGGTATTTTAAAAGCCCCCTGGGTGATTCTGATGTGCAGCAGAAGTAAAGAATGTGTCCACAAGCATATGCAAGCTTCAGCCAGGCTCAATACACTCAATCAACCTCTGCTTCTTAAATCCTCAAAGTCAATCTGAATCTATATTCACCAAGGAGCTTCCTCCTAAGGAGAATCCATGAGAGAGTTGTCATAGTTACCCTGTGTTTATCCTTCCTGCCTTGTTAGCAACCAAACATATTTGTGTATATGGGATTTTCTGTTGCTTTGTTGACATTTTAAAATGCAGACAACTTCTGCAACCAGAACTCACAATGTGATTACCGAAACTCTGACATCTGTGAGGAAGGATCAGGTAAGAGCAAAGTTAAATCATTGCCCTGACAAAATTGTCTCCCTTTGGTAAACTTCTCTTGCTAATCCCTGCAACTCCTAGGAATAGGGCTTTGCAAAGGCTTTTCATAGCATGAAATAGGCATGCATGTGTCCAATGGATGATTTTAGGGAAAGAGGGATGAAATGAAGAATAGAAAATAAGTGGGTGAGTGATGGTGTTAAGTCTGACATGTTTTGGTTTCTACAGTAGCTTTAACAAACCAATGCCCAGAAGAGCAGTGGCAGACATGGTCAAGGCCGGCTAGTTTTAGAGGCAGCCCTGCCATGAACTGTCTCCATCTGGAGCCTGGGTGAAGCAAGGACTGTGTCTGGTCTGTTGATGCTGCAGTTCACACATCCCATGTGATGTAGCCTGGGGGACATGGAGGATCCCAGAACAGACTTTAAAGGACCTGGCACAAAATCCCTTTGAGTTCTTTCCTTTCAAAGACCAGAAAACTTAAGCCCAGGACACCAAAATGACTTTCCCCATGTTATACAGCAAGTTGCCTGACAGAGAGTGAACTTGAACCATGCTCACTGGAAACCCAGGACAGAAGTCTCTCCTATGTATCATAGCATGCCAAAGGGAAGCCAGCACTGCTGTCAACTGCAGGAACTCCCACCACAGTAGGTTACAGGGGTGTGGCAGCTGGGTTGGATGGTTCATCACAGGTGCATGGGGTCAGCATGGTTGATCTGGAGTGCCATCAGAGTTCTAAATTCTCCTTGCTCTCTGCTCTGCCATCCTGAGCTTCTAGAAGCAAGCTGCCTGACTAGGCACATAACCTTTACTGTTTGTTAGTGAGGGAACTCAGCTGCTTCACCTTCCTGTAATCACTTTCCATATCTTTTCTAGGAACTGGTATGAAATTGAAATAGTGATCTATCAAAAGGGCTTAAAAGCATCTATCTTAGAATTGGAGCTGATTTTCCTTAGTTGTGATGGCTACGGTTGCAGTTTTTAAGTTTGCAGAAGAGTTGTATCATTAAGCATGGTGCTTTTTGCTCTATTTATTCATGAAATGAAGGTCCTCATAGAAAACTCCAGTTTACCTCTGATTAACAGACCCAAGTACTACATGCACACTCAGACCTGTAAACTACAAGAGGAGATCACACAGGTGATACTGGATTCAAGGCCATTGTAACAAAGCACTGAGCTTCATAGAGAAAGGGAATTCAATGATACTAAGTAGGCAACACACCAATAATGTCAGGACTAGCTAGCTTCTCTGTGAATTCAGGGCACAATACTAACTTCCCTGACTCTTAGTTTTGTTAACTACAGTTTGAGATAAGGATCTCCACTCTATCTAGCTCAAAGGTGTTTGTTAACACTAACCTATAGGTCAGAGGACACTTTGTCATCCACAGAGTAATCTGTAAGCATCCAGTTTATATAGTAAGAGTTCAACCTTTGACCCCCAAACACCTCCACTGATGCTTGAAAGAATACTGATTTAGAAATGAGAATGAGAATGGATTTAAGTCAATACATGGTTGGGAGGGGGGAAGCATGTTTCAGAATGGCAGATTCCATGTGGACCTTCTCTTCCTACCTGAATTGACCTATCTAGGGGTCAGTATTTTACTCTAAGAGGGAAGCAGTCAACCCTGTAAGTAGTATTGCCACAGAAAACTAGATCTCTTCTTGCAAGATTTAGTAGACAAAGGCATACTCCATGTCTCTTAAGGATATAGGAAATGATCTTAACGCCATTGAAAAAACTAAGCAGAAATGTTCATATTTTGTCATGGTTGAAAAGATTAGCAAGCTGTGTACATGGTATGCATGAATATATCAAGATGTCTATATCTATCTATATACTTCATATGCACAGATTTTATACTACTTGTAAATATACACTGCATATGTCTATATATCTCTTCATATATATAGGATCTACTAGATTATCATAAGTGTGCTCACAAGAACATCAATGCTGTAGTCACCTTCTTTGATGCGATTTTTGTATCTAGCCTTTCATATTTAAAAACACTGCTGCCCATGGAAAACTGTTACTTTCCTGGAATGTAATGACTTTCCTGTCACTAGAGGAATTCAAGCAGTTTCCAAATAGCCACTTGGTGGCGCTGTGGTAGAAGGAATTCAAGTTGCAAAGGCTGGAAAGGGGTGAGGGAGGGGGGAAGAACAGATTGAATGACCCTGAAGAAAACTTTAAATTTTGTAAGTGTATAAGTGAATGAAATACTAGCTCCCTTTATCATATAGTTATAAATCTCTTCTTCAATCTTCTCATTTCTCATGTGGATGTAGACACAGATTTATGTCATATTTAATAGAGCATTTATTTTGCACATTTTTACATCTTGTGTTATACTCTATTTTCTGAGCTAATTGGTGGAAATCAAATCTCACTTTCTTGAAGTGAAAGACAGTAAAGTTTCATTTAGTGTAATCATCTCCCAGATTTCGGCCAAGTTCGAGGACAGGAGACAGATAATCAAGGTCATTTGTCTAGACTGTGTTAGAGGGCTTTCCATTTCCTCTTTCAAAAGCATGTTCCAAAATGGGAACTCTTTATAAAGGATACTTTCATTACCTACAGTACTAGCTCTGAGAGTGGTCCCAGATAAATAAATAAACCTAATGAGTAAGTTCACAGAGAGGTAAGAACAGGAAGAAATGTTTTCAACCCCAACAGCTTGCAAAATTAGAAAAGTTGGACAGTCTTTTTTCACTGTATGTATTTTCCAGACTTCTTATTGCTTTGATGAATACCTGAGATAAACGACCTAAGGAAGGACAATTTTATCTAGGTTTTTGGTTTGAAAGGTTTCAGTCCATGATTCCTTGGCTCCATCCCTAGGACCCACATACAGCAGAGCATTGTGGAGAAGAGGGTCAAGCAGAGCAGAGATGGTGATGACCTTGAAGCAGAGACAGACAGGAAGAGGCCAAGACAAGACATGCCCTCAGAGGCACTTTAAGTGACTTACTTCCTCCCACCATGCTCCACCTTCCACATTTTCATCATCTCCCACCAATGTGTCCAGATGCTGAACTCATCAGTAGATTCAAGCATTGATCAGGTCACATCCTGTATCTAATCATTTTCGGGAATCTCCTCACAGACACACTCCAGGTGGCCTCCTCGTATCTCTTATTCAATCAAGCTAACAATCAAGTTTAGCCACCACTATGGGAACTCAACCTGCAGTAGACAGCAGAAACCACTGCAAAGGATAGCCCTAGAAGTGCTGAAGGCATTAAAGGCAAAGCTAGCTGCTGTGACAAACTGAAGTCGTGGTATCCTAACTCACTATACATTTCTTTCTCCTTCATCGAGAGTCCACTCAAAGTCAGAGGCTGTGGTGCTCTCTTTCTTCAGTCCTTGAGTACTCAGGATAAAGTCTGAGCCATATTCAACATGAAACCTCCAGGGTCACCAGCGAATCAGCATTCCAGATAGGAGAAGAGAGAATGGTGCATGACGAATTTGCATTGCTAATTCCTAGAAATGACATTTATCACTTCCTCCTATATTCCAATGTTTATAACTGTATCACATGGCCACTGTTACTGCAAAGGAGGCAGGGAAACAGTCTATCACTGTGCCCAGGAGAGAACTTGAAAAGTTGTGGTCAACACCTACAGTCTCCACCACAGTGAAAGTGTGGTCTAAGGGATCACCAAGATCGGTTGTACTCTTTCCTGCATCCCCTATCTCAATGTTGTTTTATTCATACACTTTGATATCAAACTTCACTAATACTCAGTTCTCATTTGCTACTAAATTCGTCCATATCCTTCCTCATTTCACTGTCTGTATTTTAAAGTTGAAGAATTGCCATTTGCCTATTTTATAGCATTTTAATTCTCCTCTGAACTTCTCAGTATTGTCTTTTTACTTTGTTGAATTCCTCAGCACAGCTAATTTAAATGCTTCTGCCTTGTAACTCCATTATCTGGATCCCCAGTGGGCCTGTTGCTTCTGTGTATTGATTCCACTGATTTTCAGTCATGTCTCTAGTCTCCTCTTATGCCTGATTATCATTTTTTTAATGCTAGTCCTTGTATATAAAACACTGTAGATTTAATTTACACCCAAGATAACATATTTTTCCCCCAGAAAATATGTACATTGGCTGCTGGAAAATTACTAATGTGCATTCTTACTTGGGACCAATCAATGTGGGATTAAGAAATCTTGGAGCTAGAATTTATTTTCTTGGAAGATGAGTCTATTTCTGGTTCTTCCTTATTTCAAGGATGAAAAAGAATTTTTTTAGCTTCTCTATTGAAATTAAAATGGTTTTTGACAATGACATCCCCAAGCTTAAGAGCCTGAACCCTATTGTTTTTCTCTCTTAGCTCTATAAACCTGTTCGAAGTTTAATTTAAAATTTCACAGCATTCTTAGATCACTGTTCCAGGGGCAGAGGACATTTATTGAGAGGAGGCGCTCCCCAATATGGGGCATTTTCTTCTTATTTTCTTAAATCTTAGATATAAGATTTTGAAATCTCTACTTATTTCATCTACAGGTTTGTTTATTTATCTGAGCTCAGCTTTCCTAGTTATTAAGGTAGTTGCCAATCCCCCTGCCCACCCCACTACCTGCCTCTCATCTGTTCTGCAACGCCTTGGTTCCCTTAGCAATGCACTGTGACCATTTTATCTGAATCTGTATCTGCATTGGTGTTTTTGCAGATTTCAGCCTCTCATCTAGTACAAATACTTGCTGCTTTATTTAGCCAGTCCCTTTGCTGATGAAAACTACTTAACTTGATCACAGTTTTTCAGGGCAAACATTACATATACAAGACTATGTCTGTGAGATAAATTGGAGAAGTAGAATTGCTATTTGTTATCACATTATCTTCCTGGAAAAGGCTAGTTTGCATTTCTACTACTTAGGTATGAGGACGCTGTTTCCCTAATCAGCTTGCCACTGCTACATTCTTTCAAACTTATGTTTAATATATATAGCCATTCTTTTTTATTTCCTTTTTTCTTTTAAGAAAAAGGTTTCATTCATTTTACACACCAATCAAAGATTCCCCCTCTTCCCTCCTCCTGCCCCTGACTCTCCCCCTCACACTCCCCACAGGAAGGCAAGGACTCCCATGGGGAGGCATATCCAGTAGTGGCAATTCCAAGCCCTACTCCCTGCCTCAAGACTGCACTAGGTGTCCCATCATAGATAGTGGGCTCCAAAAAGCCCCCTCATGCACTAGGGATGGATTCTGATTCTACTGCCGGGGTCCCCCCAAGAAGATCAATCTGTACAATTGTCATGCCATGCAGAGGGCCTAGACCAGTCCCATGCAGGCTCCACAGCCATTGATCCAACTTTCATGAGTTCCCACTAGTTTGGTTTGGTCGTCTCTGCAAGTTTCCTCATCATGATCCTGATGCACTTGCTCATAGAATCTCTCCTCTCTCCTACTGGACTCCTGGAGCTCTGCCTGGTGTTTGGCTGTGGATCTCTGCATCTGCCTCCATCAGTCATTGGAGAAAAGTTCTGTGGTGACGGTTAGGGTATTCACCAATCTGATCACTAGGGCAAGCCAGTTCAGTTCAGGCACCCTCTCCACTATTTCTAGGAGTCCAAGCTGGGATCATCTTTGGGGATTCCTGGCAACTTCCCTAGCACCAGGTTTCTCTCTATCCCCATGATATCTCCCTCCATCATGGTATCTCCTTTGCTTTCCCACTCCATCACTGTTCCAGCTCGACCATCCCATTCCCTTATGTTCTCATCCCCTATCCCCTACCCTCCATTGCTCACCCTTCAGCCCAAGTTCACTCTTGGAGACCTTATCTATTTGCCCTTCCTAGGGCAATCCATGCATCCCTCTTTAGATCTTCCTTGTTAGCTAGCTTCTCTGGAGTTCTGAGTTGTTGTCTGGTTATCCTTTGCTTTAGTTCTAGTATCCACTTATGAGTGGATACATACCATGTTTGTCCTTCTGAGTCTGGGATACCTCACTCAGGATGATATTTTCTAGTTCCATCCATTTGCCTGCAAATTTCTTCATGTCATTGTTTTTCTTTGCTGAGTAGTACTCTATTGTGTATATGTGCCACATTTTCTTGGTCCATTCTCCAGATGAGGGGCATCTAGGTTGTTTCCAGGTTCTGTCTATTACAAGTAATGCTGCTATGAACATAGTTGATCATGTGTCTCTGTGGTATGATTGAGCATTCCTTGGGTATATGCTCAAGAGTGATATAGCTGGGTCTTGAGGAAGATTGATTTCCAATTTTCTGAAAAACTGCCACACTGATTTTCAAAGTGGCTGTACAAGTTTGCACTCCCACCAACAGTGGAGGAGTATTCCCCTTGCTCCACATCCTCTTCAACATAAGCTCTCTGCAGTGCTTTTGATCTTAGCCATTCTAACAGGTGTAAAGTATCTCAGAGTCATTTGCAATTGCATCTCCTTGATGACTAAGGATGCTGAGCAATTTCTTAAATGTCTTTTGGCCTTTTGAGATTCTTCTGTTGAGAATTCTGTTTAACTCTGTAGACCATTTTTAATTGGATTGTTTGTTATTTTGATGTCTAGTTTCTTGAGTTCTTTATATAATTTAGAGATCAGCCCTCTGTCAGATGTGGGGTTGGTGAAAATCTTTTCCCATTCTGTAGGCCATCACTTTATCTTATTTACTGTCTCCTTTGCCTTACAGAAGCTTTTCAGTTTTAGGAGGTTCCATTTATTAATCTTTGCTCTCGGTGTCTGTGCTACTTGTGTTATATTTAGGAAGTAGTCTCCTGTGCCAATGTGTTCAAGACAACTTCCTGCTTCCTCTTCTATACGATTCAGTGTAACTGGTTTTATATTGAGGTCTTTGATTCACTTGGACTTGAGTTTTGTGCATTGTGACAGATATGGATCCATTTGCAATTTTCTACATGTTGACATCCAGTTATGCCAGCACTATTTGTTGAAGATGCTTTCTTTTTTCCATTGTACAGTTTTGTCTTCTTGTCAGGGTCTTCAATTCGATTCCATTGTTCCACATGTCAGTTTTCATGCCAATACCAAGCTGTTTTTATTAGTATAGCTCTATAGTAGAGCTTGATGTCAGGGTTGGTGATAACTCCAGAGGTGGTTTTTGTTGTACAGGATTTTTTTTAACTATCCTGGGTTTTCTGTTTTTCCAAAGGAAGTTGAGTATTGTTCTTTCCAGGTCTGTGAAGAGTTGTGTTTGGATTTTAATGGGGATTGCATTGAATCTGTAGATTGCTTTTGGTAAGATTGCCATTTTCACTATGTTAATTCTACCCATCCATGGGCATGGGATATCTTTCCATTTTCTGATATCTTCTTCAATATCTTCTTCAGGGGCTTAAAGTTCTTGTCATACAGGTCTTTCACTGACTTAGCGATACCCCAAGGTATTTCATATTATTTGTGGCTATTGTAAAGGGTAATGTTTCTCTGATTTCTTTCTCAGCCCATTTATTATTTGTATATAGGAGGGCTACTGAATTTTTTAAGTTAATCTTGTATCCTGCCACATTACTGAAGGTGTTTATCAGCTGTAGGAGTTTCTGGTAGAATTTTTGGGGTCACTTGTGTATACTACCATATCATCTGCAAATAGCGAAAGTTTGACTTCTTCCTTTCCAATGTGTATCCCCTTGATGTCCTTTTGTTGTTGTTGTTGTCTTATTGCTCTAGCTAGAAGTTTAAGTAATATATTGAGTAAATATGGCGAGAGCAGACAGCCTTGTCTTATTCCTGATTTTAGTGGAATCACTTTGAGTTTCTCTCCATTTAATTTGATATTTGATGTTGGCTTGTTGTAAATTGCCTTTATTATGTTTAGGTATGTTCCTTGTATTCCTGATATCCCCAAGACCTTTATTATGAAGGGGTATTAGATTTGTTAAAGGCCTTTTCAGCATCTAATGAAATGATCATGTGGTTTTTTTCTTTCAGTTTGTTTATACGGTGTATTACATTGACAGATTTTTGTATGTTGAACCATCCTTACATCTCTGGGATGAAGCCTACTTGATCATGGTGGCCAATTTTTTGATGTGTTCTTGGAGTCTATTTGCCAATATTTTACTGAGTATTTTTGCATCAATGTTCATGAGTGAGATTGGTCTTTAATTTTCTTTCTTTGTTGCATCTTTGTGTGGCTTGGGTATCAGAGTAACTGTAACCTCATAAAAGGAATTTGGTAACATTCCTTCTGTTTCTAGTGTGTGGAACAATTTTAAGAGTATTGGTATTAACTCTTCTTTGAAAATCTGGTAGAATTCTGCACTAAAACCATCTGGTCCTGGGCTTTTTTGGGTTGGGAGACTTTTAATGACTGTTTCTATTTCCTTGGGGGTTATTGGCCTATTTAAACTGTTTATCTGATCTTGATTTAACTTTTGGTATTTGGTACCTATCCAGAAAATTGTCCATTTTTTTCAGATTTTCCAATTTTGTGGAGTATAGGTTTTTGAAATATGACCTGATGATTCTCTGGATTTCCTCATTGTCTGTTGTTATGTTTCCTTTTTCATTTCTGATTTTGTTCATTTGGATGCTTTCTCTCTGCCTTTTGGTTAGTTTGGACAAACGCTTGCTTATCTTGTTGATTTTCTCAAAGAACCAGCACTTTGTTTCATTGATTCTTTGTATTATTCTCTTTGTTTCTATTTTATTGATTTTAGTTCTCAATTTGATTATTTCCTGGCATCTATTCATCCTGGGTGAGTTTGCTTCTTTTTGTTCTAGAGCTTTTAGGTGTGCTGTTAAGTCATTAGTGTGAAATTTCTCCAACTTCTTTATGTGGGCATTTAGTGCTATGAATTTTCCTCTTAGCACTGCTTTCATAGTTTCCCATAAGTTTGGGTATGTAGTACATTTCATTCTAGGAATGAATTCTAGGAAGTCTTTAATTTCTTTCTTGTTTCTTCCTTGACCCATTTGTAATTCAGTTGAGCATTATTCAGTTTCCAAGAGACTGTATGCTTTCTGTAATTTTTGTTGTTGTTGAAATCTAACTTTAAGCCATGGTGATCCCATAGACTACAGGAGGTTATTCCAATTTTTTTTTTTTTTTGTATCTGTTGGGATTTGCTTTGTGACCAAGTATGTGGTCGATTTTAGAGAAGGTTCCATGGGGTGCTGAGAAGAAGGTATATTCTTTTTTGTTAGGGTGGAATGTTCTGTAGATATCGATTAAGTTCATTTGAGTTATAACATCTGTTGGGTCCCTTATTTCTCTGTTAAGTTTTGAACTGGCAGATCTGTCCAGTGGTGAGAGTGGGGTGTTGAAGTCTCCCACTATTAATGTGTGGGGATTAATGTGTGACTTAAGCTTTAGTAATATTTCATTTACATATGTGGGTGCCTTTGTATTTGGTGCATAAATGTTCAGAATTGAAACTTAATCTTAGTGGATCTTTCCTATGATGAGTATATAATGTCCTCTTTGACCTCTTTTGATTGATTTTAGTTTGAAGTCTATTTTGTTAGATATTAGGATAGCTATACCAGCTTGCTTCTTAAGTCCATTTGATTGAAAAGTCTTTTCCCAGCCTTTTACTCTGATGTAGTGTCTATCTTTGAAGTTGAGGTGTGTTTCTTGTATACAGCAGAAGGATGGGTCCTGATTTCTTATCCATTTGGTTAGCCTGTGTCTTTTTATAGGCAAATTAAGTCCATTGATATTAAGAGATATTAATGACCAGTGATTGTTAATTTCTGTTATCTTTTGATGATAGTGTATGTGTATCTCTCTTCTTTGGGATTTACTGCTGTGGGGTTATCTATTGCATATGTTTTCCTCAATTTCTTTAAGGGAATTTTTCATTTCCTCTTTAAAGACTTCTACCATCTTCATGAAGTTAGTTTTAAGGTCACTTTCTTCTGCTTCTTCTACATTGTGATGTTCAGGTTTTCCTGTTGTAGAAGGGCTATGATCTGGTGATGCTATATTGCTCTTTATGTTGTTGTATGTGTTTTTGCACTGGCATCTACCCATCTCTTCCTCCAATAGGTGCAATAGGTGCCTCTGTCTGAACAAGCTGCTATTGGTTCAATCTGTGCTTGCTGTGTCTGTGTCTCGGGGGCCCCTCTGGGTCCAATCTTAGCTCTTGGTATAATTGGAGCTGGCAGATTCTGTATCTCAGGGAGCTGCTCTTGGTCCAATCCAAGCTAGCTGATTCTGTGGCTCAGGGAGCCATTCTTGGTCTTATCAGGGCTCTTGGTTCAGTCAGAGCTGACAGACTCTGTGTCTCAGGAAGTTACTGGGATCACAGGCAGATAGGTATTGAGGTATGGCATGGGTCTTGTAGATTGTAGGATCTGATGGGGGTGTTTGGTGGGGGGGGGCTGCTGGCAGGAGTTTTCCCTGTTGGCAGGCAACTGGGGCAGAGTTGGGTAGGGGTTCCTGGGGACTGGCTGTGTCCCAGGGCATGGGTCCTAGAGGCAGGACTCTCTGAGTGGGAGAAGAGTCACTTACCTCTTGGTCCAATGAGAGCTGGCAGATTCATTGACTCAGGAAGTTACTGGGGTCACAGGCAGATGGTTATTGGGGTATGGCATGGGTCATGTAGATTGCAGGGTCCAATGAGGTTTTTTAGGGGGGGGGCTACCCACAGGAGTTTTCCCTGCTGGCCAGCGACTGGGGCAGAGTTGGATCTATATAGCCATTCTTAATTGTACTTCAAGGTAACATACTCTCTCCCTCCTGATCTAATTACATATGATGAATGTATTCATTTATTAATCACAGTAACTGACCATGTCATTTTCCTTTCTAAAACTACTCACTTTTACCTCCTTAGAAGCAGATAATGATGTCATTTGCAGAAATTAACACATCCTCTACTCTGTAACCTGCCATCCCCATCCCTCAGACAGTGCTCCCCATCAATCCTATTCATATTCTCCTACAGGTGCTCTACGTGTGCTCCTCTATCTCCCTGGGTCCCCCTTTGACTTCTATGAGAAAAGGTAAACTTTCATATCCCATTCACATATTTTATCCCTCTGCCTGCCCACAGGATGGACCTTCAGTGACTCCTGCCATGTTATTTGGCTTTCTAGCACTGCAATAAACAGCCTGAGATGATCAATGTAAAGGGAAGGAATGTTTGTTTTCATGCATGGTTTCTGAGGCTACAGTCTATAGTCACTTGACCCATTTCTTTGGTCCTATGATGGCAGAGTGGATTGTGGGAGTTGGATATGTTAGTGGAAGAGGCAACTTACCACATGGCAGCCTAGAGGCTGAGGGTGGAGTGACATGATTGGGTCTCGACATCCTCTGCAAAGCTTACTCCCAATGGCCTAAGTTCTTTACCTCTCTAATAGTCTCTACCTCCTAAAGCTTTTATAATATCAGATAGCTCCATCATCTGGGAGCAAGCCTTCAACACACAAACATTTTGGAGTACTTGTTAAGTCAAACCATAGCACTATCCTTTACATCACTTCCTCCCATTCTAAATACCCTTATTATAACACACAGAATGGTTCATTGCACACTCTAAGTCTGCCTTCTCCACTACTGAAATATAAACCAGTTAAGGAAAGGAGCTCATCTTGGTCCCCTCCATTGCTGTGCCCAGAAGAACACCTGGCACAGAGAAAGTGCCCAGGACACACATTTTCCAAGAGTAAATTTAGTCTGTAATACCTCTGTGAAACACTCCCAATACAAGCATTTTTCAAAGCCACCTCTGCCTTCCTGTGACTGGGAACTCTTGGGGCAAAGTTCTTTGTGACCTAGATTTAGCATTCAAATCTCAGCCTGAGATTTAGCCCCAAGGAGGAAACAAAAGTTGTTTGAGTTATTTGTTGGAACCTAGATTTTTGACAACAATTTTCCCTTCGACACCTAAAGCCATTTGTGTTCATGACAGTATATTGCCAGTGAAAACCAGAATTTACTGGGAATTGAGAATATTAAGCTCTTTACAAAAAAAAAAAATGTATGTTTAGCAACCCTGATTCTACAATTGCCAGGGAAGTATGCAAACTTTTGAGCCTCTTCTGACCCTGGGCATAGGACAATGCATATATTTACTCTTATTGTAACACTACTAAGACACAGTGGATTTTTAGTAGACATTTGATAGGCAGGCTTCTTACACAGTTGATACAAAATGTAGGAGAAGATATCTATCTTTATAAGTGATTTATCTACTTTGGGAAAACAGATTTGTGTGCTTACCAAGGAATATTTTATCCACTGCAAGGAGGCAACATTTTCAGCCTATTTCAATGCTAGGTAGCAGAGGACCCAAGGGACTGTAACAGCACCAGCTATGATTGCAATCTGTGACTCATCTTCTCCCCCAAGGGACTCTGATTTGCTATGCTGTGATGGCTCATCCATTCGGTAGCTTGTATGATTGGATTCTATTTGTGACTAGATGTTCCCATCTAGGCAGCAAAGACAACATCCATCTCCCCTGATGACTGGAGGCACAATAATGACCATGGTAAATATGGTTTCAGATTTGTGCGTTTGGATTCAATGCCATGCTTGGATGAGAGGAGCCTGAGGTGGCAGGCATTTTATAGGTCTTAACCATTCTTGAATTTTCTCTACAACATCCCCACCAAGTGGCTGCAGCACCTTTGCTGAAGTAAAGCTCATGGTCTTCTTGAACCCCCAAGGTACCAGTGCTTCACTCCTATCAACTAAGAAGAAACCTGTCTCTTAGTTATTTCTACATGTAGACCCTTGGAAAAGTTATAATTTTCCCTTGGGTTTTTGTTTTTGCTTATTCTGTGTGAGAAACATCTGGGCACTGCAAGAGTCCTCTCATATATGTGTTGAATCATTCATTCTGCCTTAAGCTTCCGTGGTGGTTGTGAGTCTTCAACATCTTGGGCACTCACCGTGCTGATGGTGTCCAAGATATGACTTCAGCTATTGTTAAAAGGCCCATAGACCTCATTACTTGATGAACAGTCATGAACAGTAATGGGAGAAGAAAGGACTAAATCTTCCGTGCTTGCTTAAAAGAAGGAAGTATTTGATGGCATATCCTCTCTATTAGTGCAGAAATTTCTGGGACTCGTTTGATTGCCATTTCAGTAGAATAAGCTAGTTTGTACATTAGTTTATAATCCTACAGAAACTACTTAAGCATCTATTCACCTAGGAGGACTTCTGTAAACTCTTGTATTACTACAGTGGGATTGGTTGACTACAGAATAGAAATCTTCAGTAAACCATGATGCTGATTGGATCCATATAAGGAGGACACTGGTACGTATGACTGTGTGTACATGCAAAGGCCACAGAACAACCTTGGGTATTATCATCCAGGAGAAACACACCTTAATTTTATGAGAAAAGCTAGAACCTGGGGCTCACTGGTTAGGCTGGACTGACTGGCCATTGAGCCTCAGGCATCCTCCTGTTACCACATCCCAGCAATGAGATTACAATTTCTTATTGTTGGGTATATTCATGGAGAAAGAGAGACAGAGACAGACAGGGGGAGGCAGAGAGACACAGAGGCAGAGAGACACAGAGATGGAGAGAACAATATTTGCAAGAGTCAGCTCTTTCCTGCGACCTTATAAAGCAGGGTCACATTGTTTCGGATAGTCTGTGTACTCCAGGCTAGCTGAACTCTAACCTTCAAGACAGTTGCCCAGTCTCTATCTTCCATCTTGCCTTAGGAATTTAGGAGGCCTAGAATTACAGATATAAACCACAGCATAAGGTTTTTTGAGGATTCCAGAAATCTACCTAAGGTGGTCAGGCTTGTATAGCAAATGCTTTGACCCACCGAACCAACTCACCAGTCCCACGCTGAGCTTTTTACACAGATTCCACCATTTGAACTCTGATAGTTCATCCATGAACAGCTGGAACATTACAAACTGATCTCCCCAGCCTGTGCTTCTGTGTTTTATTTGCTGTGCATTGTTAGAAGAATTATTTTGTCTCTCTGAGCCACAGAGTTTCTACAGAAAAGTGGTGATAATCGCAGTTATCGTGCTTATTGAAAATTAGTGATAATATATACAGAATTCAGCACAGTTTCTGGGAAATAGCAGGTGCTTCATACATAATAGATTGAATTATTTGAAGAATGTTCTTTACCTTGTGACTTGGTTCCAATTCTCAAGCTGTCACAAGATAGGAAATCTTGGCAAAACCATTTGACTCACAGTCTCATTTTTAAAACTGGGTAACAATTGGTCCTGTCTACCAAGTTGATTTTTGTTTGGTTAACTGAGACATCATAGTAAAGTATCTCTCTCACTTCATGATATATGATAGGCAGTCTTAAAAAATAAGATGAACTCTGCTTAATTCAGTTCCATGTTCCCATCACAATGCCTGGCACACGGGAACCATTGCATGCTGTGATACACTCACCATTGCCCAGTTCAAAATGTGCATATTTGCCTCTCGTGTCACTCCACTGCATGTCCTGGACACACAATGGTGTTCCATGGTGACAGTGACTTGTAGAGGTGGAAGTGGCCCAGGTAGTATTAGCACTTCCCACAGCACCAGCTCCTGCCCTCAAGAACTTCTCAGTGTTGGACCAGAGACATGGCACCAATAGCTGATGCATACAGTGTTAGGAAGCATGTGTTGGGGCTCACGGTGTAATAACTAACAATAACCAGCTCTCTAGAGAAAGGGAGACCGGAGATGAAAGGGTTGCTCAAAGAACAGCGTTTGACAAATGAAAAAGAGTAGGCTGGGCAGACGCACCAGGGAAGGGCATGTTTGAGAAGAAAGCATCTGCAGAGTCACAGGGTTGCAAGGAACAGCATGCTTCATTCTGAGAAGAGTTAATGATCTCATAAGACTGAAATGAAGGATAATTTCAAGCAATGGAAGCCATGGGGCCAGACCTAAAGAGACTCGAATGCTCTGTTAGGGAATTTGGATTTCATGCTCGACTCCATGGATGGCTGTTAAAGGCTATTCATCAGAAGAGGACTTGTCTGATGAAAGTCTTAGAAATATTTTTTCCAAATTTTGCAGAAAAAAATGAAATAGGAGTAAAACTGGTGCCCAAAGGCCCATAGTTATTTATGTCCTTCTGCTCCTGATATTTAATGCATCTAAATTATTTGTGCACAAATCGGGTGTCCACCATTTGGCAATAAAACTCCAAGGGTGGTTGCATTTTCTTTCTTTTCTCAGCGCTACATGGAGAAACTTTAATGATAAATAAAATTTAAATCATCAACAACAAAGGCACAATTTCTAGTCCCCCCTTCTCATTACCTAAGTCATCAGCATAGTTTAGAAGATGCCACCATTTTTATCTGAAAATGGAAGTTAAAGTATTACCTATCCCATACAGTTCCTATAATGTTATAAGTTGCAGACAGGTGACAGAAATGTAGGTTGCTGGTAGAGTGCTTACCTAGCATGTACAAGGCCCTAGGTCCAGTCTTCAACACTATGAAAAGAGCATTCTGATGAACCATGCATGGTGTTACATGCCTGGAATCTTAGCACATGGGGAGTAGAAGATGAAGGATTGAGTTCAAGTTCAATCTGAGCTTCACAGGGAAACTTCACCTCCAACACACACACACACACACACACACACACACACACACACACACACACACACTCACAGTTACAGATAATACTTACATTAACTATACTACTTTTTTTAATGTTGCATATGTATGTATAAGAACCCACAGTGTATCATCTGTTTATGTCTAGCTTCTTTCAGCCTAATCATTTTGGTGTTTATTCTTTTTCTTAGCTAGAACAGGTATCCCTTGCTTTTGTTAATAAATAATATCCTAAATCTACTGTATCATTTGTGCCAGAGTTTGATGTTTCGTTTGTATGTTGACGGGCATTTGGGTTGTTTTCAGTTTGGGGCTGTTTCAAATAAAATTACTACAATCATTCATCTTGGACAAAAGTGTGTGTGAGGGAGTGTGTGTGTGTGTGTGTGTGTGTGTGTGTGTGTGTATTGTGTGTGTGCATGCATGTGTGTGTTCATGTGTGAGAAAATAATCTCAGGTGACATTCCTTGTCTTGTGCCTTGTTTGAAACAGTCTCTTATTCATTGCTGCATATTTTATGATAGTCTTCTTCAAGCTTCCAGAGGTTATCTGGTCTTAGCTTCCCATTTTACTGTAGGAAAGCTGAGATTATAAATATACACTAGTTCATCTGGTTTTACATGGGTTCTGAGGATCCAAACTCTGGTCCACATGCTTACAAAGCAAATACATTACTTATTCAGCCATCTCCCTGGTTCCATGTGTCTAAATTCTAAACATACTGTTAACTGAAAAATAGTTTCTATAAAGCTTGTTCCATCATAAAAATGGTACAAACATGCTTTGATTTCTAAAAGGGTTGAGGATTTAGTAACAACAGTCATTGACAACCACAAATGATGTATTCGAAACTGATCCTTTGACCCTTTCCCTGCTCTAGAGCATGCCTCAGTCACGCTAGGAGACCTTTGTGGTTCCCAATGGGCTTCACAGCTTGGAAATGGATCCTGGATGTTTTACATTGAACCACTGCATTGATGCCTCTAGCAAGACTCTTTGCCTTAATTGGGATTTGGTTGCTCATGTCAGCTTTGAAAAGACATGTGCATTGGCATGAGAAAACATTTCCAAACCTTTGATATCCAATTAGAAGTCATTGAAATCTGCCCAGACAAACAATTTCTGCAAAGAGAATCCAGGCAGGCAGTCAACAAATATTTGACTGCTGTGAACCAGGTACTTTTCTAAGTTCCAAAGCAACAAAGGTACAGACAGTCCACAGCTTGAGAGGTGCCACTTGGAGGAGAATGACAGTGAGCAGACACATAAATGCAAAGTACTACTGCCTCAGAAGTGCTGAGATACAGAGGCTATTTGGGGGATGATAGAGAAGCAAGCCATTTCTTTCTAGGAGAGGAGGGAAGGCCTTCCTGGAGACAGTATATTTGAGACATTCATAGTAAGGATTTAGCTTCTCACACACCTTGGGACAAAGCCCTCCAAATAGACCATACAAGATCGAAAGCCCTGAAATAGCAACACATTTGGAATATTTTTGAATATTTGGAAGTATTCCCCACTAAAATAAGTGGGGAAGAGAGTATGTGATCATGAGATTGCAGAAGGAAACAGATGTAGACATGTAGGGCCATGTAGAGCACCACACTGAAGAAGCCAGATTTTGTTCTGGTTGCAGTGGGAAAATACTAGTGATTTGATGACAGTAGTGTGGTCTACTTTATCATGTTAAATGGTCCCTCCTGCTAACTGAAGGACATATGATGAGAGAAGCCTCAAGAGGATAAGTAGAAACAACATTTAGTAAACCAAGGCCCAGACCCAGTTTAAGGTGCTGACCCATTAACAAGAATAACATGAGGTTGGTTTTGTTTTGTTTTGTCTGTTTGTTTGTTTTTTGAATGTGAACCAACAGAAATTACTAATGATTAATAATTAGATCTGGGGGGGGAGCAATTGGGAGTTATATTTTTGCCTGTGCAAATAAAAGGGAAAGTAGAATATTCCTCAGAGGGACAAGGCCCAGGGAATCTGTTTCATATGACTGAAGGTGTGAAGAGTCTGTCTCAGTCATGACGTCTCACTGCCTGTCATGATATGTCACATGCCTGCTAAGATCCAAATAGAGATGCTAAATAGGCAGATGGGACCAATGTGTTACTGGTAGTTAAAACTATATGGAAATATAAAACCAGAGGGAAATACAGAGAATGCAGACTAAGACTGAGCCCAAACTTGCCTATGTTCAGGATTCTGGAAGAGAGAGGGGCAACAGCAGGGGAACACTTTAAAAATTAGTCTTTAATACAGTGAGTAAAACAAACATGGTATTATCACTGAAGCCCACAGACGAAAGTGTTTCAAAAGTGGAACAATAGACAATCGTGTGCTTATAATTCTATAACAAAATGGAATAATATAAAAATAATAAAAAAATGACTGATGAATTCTTTATTTTTAATGTTTTTGAGACAATGACTTATTCTGCAGTAGCTGACGTCAAACTCAATGCAATCCTCCTGCCTTAACCTCCTAAAAACTGGGGTTGCTGGTGTGAGGTGCCATGCCCAGTGGCCACTGATATTGAAAATATTTAGATCTCTGCAGAACCATAGTGCCTCAATGTGAGTCTACACTGTGATAAGGGACTCAAAGCAGGAGAGGAGGATCAGAAAAAGTCTCCTACAGCTATGTCGGGCTTCAGCATTGCAGCATGGCACTGTCATCTGCAAACGTCATGTTTGAGAAGTGAACAATAATATTGCCCCCCCCCCAGAAAAAAGGAAGGAAGGAAGGAGAGAGAGAGAAGAAAGGAAGAAAGAAAGAAAGAAAGAAAGAGAGAGAGAGAGAGAGAGAGAGAGAGAGAGAAGGGAGGGAGGGAGGGAGGGAGGGAGGGAGGGAGGAGAGAGAGAGAGAGAGAGAGAGAGAGAGAGAGAGAGAGAAAGAAAGAAAGAAAGAAAGAAAGAAAGAAAGAAAGAAAGAAAGAAAGAAAGAAAGAAAGAAAGAAAGAAAGAAAGAAAGAAAGCAGTGTCCTGTTTTAAGGAAGACTGCAATTTTCTATTGGGCTGGATCTGTCGCTCTCCTCAATTGCATACATAGTATGACCATGGGTTAGACACACCCAGAGGAAGTGATATGCCAGACGAGATACAAAACAGGGATAAGATGATTCAAGTGAGCATGAAAGAGCATACTCAAGGTAGAAGGAATGGCATATATAAAAGTTCCGCATGGGAAAATGATTGGCATATTCTAAGAAATCACCACTTAGTATGGCCAGGTTGTTTCATCTAGGAACACAGCGGGAAGAAAAATCCTAACAAAGAATAAAAGTGATAATATATGTGAAAGGTCACTATATAATCTGGTACAGAACAGGACATTATTGCAAATGTGATGTTTTCAGTCCATGCATCCTATCCGTGTTGCAGATGCTGCACTGAGTGCCTTCCATGGGGCAGGGCATTCATGGAAGAAAAGAAAAAGCAAAGACAACAAAGCAAATCAGAGATGATCCTTGGAACCATGGGAGCTGAGGCTCATCACCAGCAATGTCTTAGAACAGGCTTTGAACACAGCTCATAATCAACAATCAACAAGTTTTGAATGGCTGGATGGGAGAGTGAGACCTAGGTCGAGTTCCTTCTGCTCACACACTTCATATTTAAAAGAACACAGCAACAATATTTAAAGGAATCATGCTAGGAACAAATGGGAGAATATCTATAATAGTTAGCAAAAATTAATTGAAGAAACTAAGGGAAAGGATGTACACAGTGGATGATCAATAAATTGACACAGCTGCCCCTACCTCACTATTACAGTTCCTGTTGGCATTGGTGGGTGGGGGCACATAATGGAAGGAAATGTAACTATAAAAGGAGCTAGGGTCAGATTTAAATTGGTGTGTGTGTGTGTGTGTGTGTGTGTGTGTGTGTGTGTGTGTGTGTGTGTGTATTTAAAGGTAGATATTTAAGATTCTCGAGTGTTTCTGATTAAACTATCTTTGAAAAGTTCTTTAAAGTTTTTTTTAATGCCTAGTGATACTTTTAACTCATAATTTACTTTAAAAATATTATATTTCATTTATTTGTTTTGTTTATGTATGCATGTATGTATGTATACATTTATGAGTATACACATGCCATGGCACAGGCAGAGAATAGAGGACAACTTTGGGTAATAAATTCTCTTTTTGTCATGTGGGGCCCTGAAATTAAACTCAGGTCATCAGGCTTACCCGCTGAGCCATCTTGCTGACCCTAAATTTACTTTTATAAGTGCTAATATATAATTACATATTTACTATATCTTTATTTTCATACTATTAGCATGGCAATTTTTCTGTGCTTTCTCTGATTCCTTATTTCTGTTTTTAAATTTGAAATGTATTTATTGCTAGCAACATATAATTGAATCCCTTCTTATCCAATTTAGTCATGTTCATCTTTGTATTGATGTTGAATTGTCTAATGTGATTATTCATGTAATTACAATGTGCTGGATTCTGTCTAATCTGTTCTTAACCGATTTTTCTTGTCTTTTTTCTTGAACCAGTTGAATGTTTTGTGATTTAGTTTTATTTGTCACTTAACAATAAGTCTTTGTTTTATCATCTTTGTATGTGTTTTGAAATTATGTGTGTGTGTGTGTGTGTGTGTGTGTGTGTGTGTATTTAAATACACACACATATATTGACAGGGTCTCACTTTGTAGCTATAGCTAGCCTAGAAATCACTATGTAGACCAGTCTGGCCTCAAACTTGCACAGATCTTACTGCCTCTTCCTCCCACTTGTTGTGACCTAAGGCATGTGACACTATGACTGGCCCTAGAATATACCTTTGTCATAAACCTTCTTCAAGTCACATTTCATTTCATCCAGTATAAGGTTTTTTCTTCATATCTACTTATTCATTATGTCATATTGTTCTTTAAGAGTGTCAGTTATTTTTCTATTGTTGTGGCAAAACACCATGAGCAAGGAAACTTATATAAAGAAGCATTTTCCTTCCAGAGGATTAGAGTCCATGACCATCATGGCAGGGTTTATGGCAGCAGGCAGGCAGACGTGTAGCTGGAGTAGCTGAGAGTTGACATGGTGAGACAACAATGGAGAGGCAGACAGAAAGCCAAACTGAAATGGCCTGGGCTTTTGAAACCTCAAAACTCGCCCCTAGTGACATATCTCCTTCAGCAAGGCCACACCTCCTAATCCTTTTCAAACAGTTCCACCAACTGGGGACCAAGCATTTAAATATCTGAGCTTAGGAGGGTCATTCTCATCCAAACCACCACAAAGGGATTTTAGAACGGCCATCTCTCCACTGCTTTCTGGAGATACAGGTTTTCCCTCCAGTATATGGTTTTCCCTTCAACTTCTAGGTTTGCAGTCTTAGTAACAACTTCTTTACCTTTCTTTTGCTAGAAAAAAAAATGCATTTTGACTCACTTTTGGAAAAAAATACTATCCTTGTGTGTAGAGTTCTGAGTTGCATTGCTTATCTTGGAGTTCTTTAGAGGTGCTCACTCCTACCTGAAACCATATATGCCTGTGTTCTTCCTGATGTAACCCCTTAACTCCACCCTTTGTTTTTAATATTGCTTTTCTTAGTGTTGACTGTTGCATACATGTATATACTGTAGTGTAAACATACTCACTCCCCACTCTCTTTTATTCCTTGCACTCCTTTGATAGCCTTCTTCTTCCCAGCTAGACTCCTTTTACCTTTGTGTCTTTTTTAATATGTGAAGGTCTTGTACAGATGGCAAAAAATACAGGTTCAATGGCCACGTCAAATTCCAGAAGTCGGTGTGGTGTTCCATAGCTCTCCTTCCCATCTGCCATCTCCTACAGTCTTTCTATGTCCTCTTCTGTGATATTCCCTGGTCCGGGGAGGGAATGACAGAGATGTTTCAATTAGGAACACACACTCTCAGTCGTGGTCAGAGATGCTTCCTTTCCCATGTGGATGGTTAGAACAGAGGCGCATAACAGGTCAGAGTGCTGAAATAAGCAATTGCTAAGTGTCTACCACTTCTTCCTGAGGTGATCTCTTGATCTTCGGGTTTAGCACATTGATTATGATTCAGCTTAGTGTGGTGTATTTCAAGTTAATTAATTTGGGGTTCGTTAAGCTCTGATCTGCTCTATGCCTCTTATTTTTCACCACAGTTGGGTGATACTTCTGTTTGTGATTTTCAGTCCTATCTGTCTGCTTCTTCACATCCTTGGCCATTGCCTTTTTAGATTGTTGTTGCTTGTTTGGCTGCTACCAGTTGTGGATTGTATCAGGATAGGGACTAGATACTTTGCTATTCTTTTAAATATTCTAAAACTTTATTGAGAGATGCAGTCAGATTCTTTGGGGACAATTTAATCTTTCTTTCTTTCTTTCTTTTCTTTTCTTTTCTTTTCTTTTTTTTGGTTTTTCCAGACAGGGTTTCTCTGTGTAGCTTTGCGCCTTTCCTGGAACTCACTTGGTAGCTCAGGCTGGCCTCCAACTCACAGAGATCCGCCTGGCTCTGCCTCCCGAGTGCTGGGATTAAAGGCGTGCACCACCACCACCACCAGGCTAATTTAATCTTTCTTAAATGTACTTTACAACTTTGTTCTGCAATACTAAATGAACCTTTGTCTGATGCTAACTTTGTCTTGCAAATCAAACAAAATTTGTTGTCATATTTTATCCAATTTTTGTCTATTTTTCAAATAGCTAGTGAGAGAACCAAAACTGACCCAGCCCATTATAAGCTCCAGTTGTGGGTTTCTGATCCTTTGGAAGAGTTCTTCCCTCTCCTTCGGTGGTTTTCTTCTAACGTGTCTGACTCATAGCCTAAGATGCATCAATACCCGCTGGAAATCTCCAGGGCACCCTCTAAGTGGTTGGCTTCCTTTTGCTGTTCTGACCTGTGAAATTCCCATTATTATTGCTGTAATGTCAAGGTATACCCCATTCTCTTCCCTAGGTCCCCTCACTGAGCTACTGTGCTGTGACTGTGAAGGCCATAAACAGACACCAGTAGAACCTCATCATCTGTGTCCTGTCAGGGATTAGTGTTCTCCACTGCTTGGTGTGCACTGTCTGACAACTCTTCCATGTATTTTGCTCAGTTCTTTGGTTACATGAGATAGCAGGGTATGTCTGTTCCCAGATACTTCACTAGAGCTGGACTCTACATGTTAGACTATCATAGTCTTGCACACTCAATAGATCCTCATACTGTCATGGTCCATGCAGGAAATGGCTGCTAGTATAAACATGTAGTGTAAGAAATCCACCCTGATAGGCAGGAGAGGGAGCAAGGTTGGGGTCACTGTAGTTCATACAGTAGAATCTAAATAACTGGTTGTTATATAATTGATAGAGGAATAAGATAACATTAGGGTCACATGAACAGTTAGCAGATCATCTCACAAGTCAATGGGAAAGGCAGCTCCTAAGAACTCTCTGCTCATATTCACACACGTTAGCTTTCACTTACAGTGGAAAGGGAGGGACTGTGTTAAGTGCTTTTATTGATTTCCTTGCCTTTGCATGAAAGACAATGAGAGGAGAAAATAAACAAATGGAAGCAAATTAATAGAAACAGGCCTGAGGCTGCGATTTGTTACATTCCCAGCAGGATTGATGTTCCCTTTTAATAGAGTTTTTTATTATTAGCATTTTCAAGAATAAATGCTAATTTTACAAGGCTTAGCATCTCTTCCCCACTTGAAAACCACAAGAGAAAGGACCCAGATTTGTGATATTCACTCAATTTGGCCCATTTGTGATTATGTGTGTCCCAAAGCTTTCCCCTCTGGACCCATGATACTTCACATCATTCAGAGGGAAAAGAATCTGCCTATTGCCTTTCTCTTATTCAGGTCGAAACACTACACACCCTTGGACCTTAAAATTAGACTGGACAAAGACTAAGAGGAACTGCATTTGAGAATAGGTCTGCTGGGGCTGCCAGGGAATAAGCAGTGTATCAATTATTTATGCTTTCCACTTACATTATTTGGATTTTCACGATGAACCCAAATGCAGTGGCCCCTGGGCACTCAAACCCAGGGAAAGGAAATGATTTATTGACAAATAATGCTAACTACACAAAGACAGTCTGCAACAAATATGGTGATGGGAAGTTATAGCCGAACTGCAGGCCACAGCGGGTGGTGTATTGAAAAAGAACATGTTCAAGGTGTCTTCACTCTGTACACACACAGCTAGCATGAACAAGAGGCTAAAGAGCCAAGGAAACACACAGTCAAGAAGAGGAGGCAGGGAGAAGTAGATAGCTTATCTAATAGCTTAGAATAGACTCAACCTGTGTCGGTGTCTAGCCACCCTTCTGTGAGTCAGACTCCAGGTTCCAGTCTGGATTGTGTATGTCTGAAAAAGAGTTCAGATCAGACACTTGGAGGTGTTGGGTGTGATTAAGAGTATAGCTTTGGAACTGCGTTTGGCCAGGGTCTGAATCTTCAGTCGCTAATTAGCAGATTGCACCTTTGTCAGCTCACTAAAACTCTCTGAGACTCCAGGTTCTCCTGAATCACTGACACCTACTCATAGTGACTGGTGGGCATTTGACGTCAGTGTTACAGACATCTGAAGCCAGATAAGTCTTTGTCATGATAGCTCGCCTATGAGTTCTAGAATGTCTGCAGCATGCCTGGCCTCTACCTATTAGCCACAGTAGCATCACCCTCTTCTAAATTAGGTCAATCTAAAATTCTTGTACACACTGTCAGAAATCCCAAGTTAAAAACAAAAACAAAAACAAAAACAAAAACCTACTGGGTTGATTTTAGAATGTTGAATAAGATCTGTAAAATTCCCTGCACGTAATAGGAACTCAAAGGGAGTCATTATCAGCAGACTTGTTACTAAAATGGCATCACTAGGAAATGTCAGGGCTAGCTCTCACAATCAGTTTCTGCTTCTTAGTCCAGGGCTTTGAAAACAAGAAGGCACATGAGGACATTTATAGAGTCAAAAATAGAGTGTGAGGCCGGGAGCTTGATTAATAGAACATTGGACCATGAAGCAAAGCCAAGTTCCTAATCTGCTTTGTAAGCAATGGTGGCCAGAGGAAGACCTCATACTAGCAGAAGATACACACCAAGATGGGCTGATCCAGGAAGATTGTTCTATTCTACAGCATCGGCTTAGCTCATTTCATTAAGGGAGACTGGGTCCTGAGAATGAAAATGGTGACTCATACTCCAAAAGGCTTAAGTCTCAGTGAGGTGGGGCTGCTCCAGACCCTGCAGATCAGAAAGCACTGGGTGGTTTCTGGAATATTAGCACTGCTGGGCTGCATGGGCCCCGGGTGGCTGTCACCCTTTGAATCACTCTGCTCACACAGAGAATCCTGGGAAAGGGGGTCTAACTAAGATAGGCATCATCTCACCTGCACATTCTGCCGGGGACACAGTGGAAGGCCTGGAACAAGGACCCACCAAAGGTCCTAACACCAGGAAAGGGTGGAGCTGCCAGAGAGCTAGAGAAGTGTGAGCAGAGGGAACAGAATCCTCAAGTGGAGAAACCAGTAACCATCCATGAGACAGGAGAAAAGTTCCTCCTGACACAGTAGGTCCAACACACACTTTGGTGTTGACAGACACCTCCTCAGTGGACAACGCACTCATCACACTGAAGATTTGAAGGGTTTTCCCATACATTAGGAAATGGGAACAAAAGCTAAATACATAGTTCATACTATTGTAGCATTCAGCCACTTCAGAGCCTGAAGATCAGGGCTGAGCCACTAGAAGAGAGGCAAGGCAGGTCCCATGAAACCTTTGTAAAATTTTCTATAAGTATCTCAAGGTACGTGAGTCTCTTGATATTGAAAGAACCAAAGGTTACATGGGTGGGTATGAGTTAGAAGATAGTAGGAAACTAAGCTCTGAACTGTGATCAGGGCTAAACCTGAGTGCCATGTCATACCAAGACATCTTACTTTTATGAGCCTTGTTTCTCTACTAGAAAGTAGAATCATAATGCTGACTTTCTGTCTTGCTTATCATTACTACACTGTGATGAAACACCATGACTAAAGGCAACTTGGAGAGGAAAGGGTTTATTTCACTTATACCTCCATATCACAGTCAATCATCAAAGTCAGTCAGGTCAGGAATGCAAGCAGGGCAGAAAGCTGGAGGCAGGAGCAGATACAGAAGCTATGGAGGAGTGCTCTTACTAGCTTGTGCCTCATGTCTGGCTAAGCCTGCTTTCTTATGGCACCACCCACAACATGCTGGGTCCTCCTCCATAAGTCACTAATTAAGAAAATGGCCTATAGGTTTGCTCGATCTGATGGAGAGAATTTCTCAGTGAGATATTCCATTAGATTCCTAGCAAATGCACTGGTTAAATCCAACCTTTGCATATCTGCCCTTTCTTTCCTACATTGTTCTCAATTTCCGTGAATAACTAGTCTGAATTCAGACTGCCTCTTTTTAGGTTCCACACATGAGAGACAACATATACTTCTCATGCTTTTGTGACTGGCTTCTTTCACTTAATATGATGTCCTCCATTTCTTTTCATGTATGACTGACAGGATTTCATTATCCCCATGGCTGCATAACACTCCATTGTGTGTGTGTGTGTGTGTGTGTGTGTGTGTGTGTGTGTGTGTGTGTGTACATACCATTGAGTATATTTATATATCATCTTTGTTTATCTATTGATGCTCACTTATGATGATTACATATCTTAGCTACTGAGAATTGCACCACCATAAATATGGACATATAAGTATCTCTTTGCATGCTGATTTCATTTTCTTTGGGTACAATCCAGATATGAGACATCTGGGTTATATAGTAGATTATATGGTAGATTATTCTGAGAACATCCTCAGAACAATCCACCCAGCAGCACAGAGATGGCAGCTAGTATTCTTCAGTAGCTGCACAATTACATCTATGAGTACACGAGGTTCCAAGAGTTGAGTAGAATACATACACAGACTTAGATCCCACTGTCTAAAAGTAGCACCAAGGACTTGAAAAAAATGTCATTACATGGGAAGTCTAAAGTCACCTTCATCTAGTATTCATGGTTTGTTCATAGCATGGCTAGTCAAGATGTAGTGTCCCAATCATGAGTAATTTCTATTGTAAGCATTACTTTCAATACCATAGCTGACACCTACTTTAATAGGCCTGCAAGAAAATCAAATAAGAACCCAAAGTTGGTGCCTGTATCTTCCTTTTGGTTATAGAAAACTATACTATTTTTGTTCCTGGGATAGAGAATTAATTTAAATTTAGATTTTAGGTCTTATGAAGTGTTATTTTGAGTATTCTGACATATGTCAACTGATGAACAGGTGTACATATTTCTGATGGACATACACCAGCCAATGGGATTGCTGAGTTACTAGATATGTTCCTCTCTGCAGTCTTGGTAGAAAATGCAGAGCTGATTTCCAGTTGGTATTTGTACCACTTCACATAGCTACAAAGCTTGTAAGTTCCCGAGTCCACACATCTTCAACAATTCCTGGCAATTTCATCTTTTTAAATGGCAGCATTTGGATAGATGGGTAATAGCTTCTCATTATGCTGACATTTGAAAGGGTTTCACATATTAAATGTATTATGGAGATCTGTGTACAGTATTCCTAGTGTGGCCTAGAACAAAATCACTATATAATGCTTAGTTTTGTTTCACTGTAAAGAATCATGTGACTTCATGATCCACGTTCACACTAATAAAATATAAATTTATCATGAATCACAATTTAAAATCCAAACAAAAATGAGGCACCACATGAAGAATGACAACCAACTTTGCCGTCCACATACATAAACACACACTTGTACCCACACACACAAAGAAACAGGCTAAGGCCTAGTCTTCCTAGGTAAATGAAAGTGTTCATGTCTGACAGTGCATGCCTAAAGCACAGTGCAAACTTGGTAGGATTGTGTTCAAGTTGGAAATTCCAGTCATCTGGTTCACGCCTTCCATTGCCTCAGACAAGGAAACCAAGAGCCACAGAGGGATTTGTTCCGCTGTGGTCATGAGAAATAGAGAACCTTGTAGCAAAGCCAACACTGAGATGTGGGTTTTGCAAATACTTCTCCAGTTCTCCTGCATCCCCCCAAAATGTAAGTGCAGGGGCCTGCTGCAATTGAATTGATCTTGTGTTTGTTAATGTTGGACATTTGCTATTGTTTTATTCAAGTAAGATAACGGAACTTGAAGTTAGAAGTCTTTGGGCCAAAACCCCAAAAGCAGTAAATAGACAATGGGAAGCAGGGCTGTTGTCAGTTCTTGGGTGTGAAATGGAGAGGCTCCTTGCTCTCAGCACCTCTCAGAGAACAGCAGGGCCCTCAGAGCTCCCAGGCTCTTCTCGGGCCTTTTCTCTGGAGCCAGCTTCAAGAGCCCAAAGCAAAGCCAGGTGAGCACAATGCCAATCATTGCAGCAAAAAGTCCCCTAAAATTTTTATATATACATATATACACATCTATATACATGTATATATACATATATACACATATATATTCTGCACTGCATGCACATGTGCACACATACTTTCTTGATATAAGACACAAAATTTTAATTGATGATTAGTTGGTAATTTTGCCTGTTTTCTAAAAGTAGTTCCTTATCTCTGCCTAGGCTGTGAATTCTCTTCTGCTTAGTGGCCTATGTGTAGTGGGAACAAGCAACACTCCTGTGAAGGTTACCTCTGGTGTTAGGTCTATTATGCTGCCTGCATTAAGTAGACAAGCAGCCTCAGGTTCTGGACCTGTTAAAACGCAGAAACAAATGTAGTCATACTGATTCCAAACATGATTGTTAAAGTTCAACATGTAAATTAAAATAGTGAGTAACATACATGAATAATTTCTTTTGTACCAGGCACTGTGTTCATATTTAAATGCCATGGAGTCGTCTCTTCAAATAAGACACTCTATGTTAAAGACTCCGCCAAGGACTCGTTGCCGTGCTTGTCACATAATATTCAGGGGACAAATGTTAGATGCTCATATTATTGCCACTGCTGATGAGAATAACAAAGGCAATATTTGCTTCCCAAGAGGAGTCTGAGGAAGGTGATGTGTTTCAAAGTAAGAAACTGATTTTGACAAAATTTAAGTTACTTTCAAGACCACGTGTATTTTATAAAAGTACTAAAATGATTCAACAGCACAGAATTCATCATGCAAGTATGAGGACCAGAGTGAAGATCCCAGAAACTACGTAGCTGCTGAGTGGGTATGGTGGCCCATCCTTAACCACATCCCTGGAAAGCTGAGAAGAGGATCCCCAGAGCAAGTTGGCCAGTGAAACGAGCCATATCACTGAGCTGTAGGCATGGTTGAAAGATCCTGCCTCAATGAACAAAGTGTAAAAGCAACTGTGGAGGATTCCTGATTTCAATTGCAGGTCTCCATGTGTACATGCACGGATATGCATACACATTACCATGCACATGCAAATATAAGAAGGAAGTAGAGGAGTGATTCTATGTGAAAGAGAAAGAAGTAAAGGAAAACACTAGCCGGGGGACGTTACACTCTCAAAGAGATTCATATTACCCTATCTGGTCAGCCAGGAATGACCCCTACCCATTCTGCACACCTGGGTCTGGTGGGATGATTGCCAAACCCTGGCAGGAGAAGCCGCTGTTCTCTCAGAAAACAGACTCTGAGCATCTGCTTGGCAGTCCTGCCGGTAACTGTGATAAGAGAAGTCAGTTTCATTTATATCCTTGAGTGACATGACCAAGCAGTCCACTGTGCTAAGTTTAACTCTGTTTCCTTGTTGGGACATTTCCCTTAAAATGAAATGCCTCACTAAACAGCTTTTGAGTCCATATTTTTCAAATACACAAAACAATATTTATCTTCACAAGATTCATATGACCCTGACATATTCTTTACACAAACAGTTACTGAATGCAAACTGCTTCAGTTGCTCAGCTGGGTGGCACAGGAAGCATTCCATGAGAAGCTGTGAAGTTCTGAAACTTCAAAGACAGATAAGATATTCTATGCAAAGGGTAGGATGTTGACTATGGCTCCATCACATCAGGGGTTAACTGAGAGCTTCAGAAATGCACTTTAGAGTTTTAAGGGAACACCAGATGGGACCCAAAATAACAAGGATGCGTTGAGAACCTTGAAGAGATTCAGGCCAGGATCCAAACAAGACAAGACCATACTATAAACTAAGTTTTCCATTTTTCTTCCTTTTCTCCCTTTTTGTGCTTTCCAATTGCCTTTCAGAATTGGTGTGCTGGCTAGTCTTGTGTCAAGTTGATACAAACTGGAGTCATCAGAGAGGGCAAAGTCTCAATTGAGAAAATGCTTTCATAAGATTGTGCTATAGGTAAATCTATAGGCCATTTTTCTAATCAATGATTAATGCAAGGAGGGCCCAGCCCATTGTGGATGGAGCCATCCCTGAGTTTGTAGTCCTGAGTTCTATAAGAATGAAGGCTGAGCAAGCTATGAGCAAGCCCATGTAGGCAGCATCCCTCCATGACCTCTGCATCAGCTCCTGCCTCCCTGTTCCTGCCCTGTTGGAGTTCCTGTCCTGACTCCCTTCAATGATGGACTGCTATGTGGAAGTGTAAGCCAAATAAACCCTTTCCTCCCAAGGTTGCTTTTGGCCATTCTGTTTCATCACAGCAATAGTAACCTTTACTAAGATAGTTAGAAAGGGAACACCTGCCAAATCACCAGCATTCCCCACATGTAAACCCTCCCAGCATAAAAAATAGACCATAATATGATGAGAACAATCTGTGTCTGCTGCTGAGAAGTCCCACCCAAGAATATGATAGCTTGACCACCTCCCTGAAGTTGCCATCTAATCTCCAATCCATTCTGCTTTTCTTGAAGAATAATTTTCCTTTGGGGAAGGGGGAAGTGGGTAACCAAAGCACGACACTGTGACCCATGACAGTGTTCTTGTCACAACTACAGACCTCTTGTTCCACGTGAGTACCCCCCAGCCTTGCCTGCCAGTGTTGTTTTTCTCTTCCTTTGGAATCTGAGTAACTGAAGCAGAATCCACTCTTTCCTGATCCAAATACAGAAAAGCAATCCTTCTGTCTCAATATCTTTCAGTGTCAAAGGAAGTGGAGTTAAAGCTGGAAGAGAGTTGAGGCTGAAGCTCTGGAAAGGAGAGTGGGGAACGGGGCTCTTTGTGACTTGAATCTGAACGCTGGCTTCAGGTGGAAACTTGGCAGCACTGAGGTGTTTTAACACAAGTAATTTGAAGCAATAAAAAAGGCAGCTTGCCACTTTTATATAAGTAATAGAAGTTTTTTTACAAGGCAAGCAAGAAGAAACATCAGAGCATTATTAGTTTGGAGATTCTTATTGTACTCAACTAAAAGAAATAAAAATCCATTTTTTTCAAGGGCAAAATCTGCAAGAGAGTTCTGAACATAGATAGCCTCAAGACAAGCCAGCTGCAAAGATGGGAGCTGATGAGCCTGATTCCCAGGCCTGGTAAATGAGTTAATAGAGAACAATTAAAATGAATCAGGTCCCTGTGCATTTTAAAGAAGCCCCTATTAAGCATTTATATTGCAAGTATGATTTAAAATAAAAGAAGAATAAAAGAGGAAATACCATTGCCACTTGCAAAGGAGGCTAAAAGATACATCCACCAACAAAGTGGAGAAGAACGAAAGGGGCAGTACTAAGCTTGAGGGTAGTGAGGAAAGAGGCATTGCTTTGGAGATCAGTCTGACTTGGGTATGATTTCCACTCATATCTGTGTGAACTGAATGAACAATGTCCTCTGAGTTTCCAATGGGAACACATAGGGCAGGAGAGAGGGCTCAGCTGCTGAGAACACTGACTGCTCTTCCAAAGGACCTGGATTTGATTCCCAGCACCCAGATGGTAGCTCACAATCATCTTTAACTCCAGTTCCAGGGGATCTGATGCCCTTTTCTGACTAGCTCCAGGCATGCATGTGGTACACAGACACACATGCAGGCAAAACACCCATGCATATAAAATACAATTTTTTTTTAAATGAGAACACATGCCTAACCAGTTGAAAAACTTAATCATGTACAGTATTTGCATGTACATCCTCTCCCCCATTGCCCAGCTTACTGTGAGCATTTTGTAAATTCTTGGCCTTCTACTCTCTTGGTGACCTGGGTGTGGAACTAGCCCTCATCAGGTTCACTTAGCATTACCCTGCAGTCAGTGATGACACAGAGGCAAAAGAAAGAGGAGTCACTCATCAAGGTTGTGTTGACATGTAGCCAAGTCAGTGACACAGATGGCAAATGAGAAAACAAATAAGGAGCTGGGCTTTTGCATTTGAACCTGTGTTTCCCTTTCTGTTGTTAAGCTACACAAGGCCCTGATGCCCAACATTTTAAGTAGGTACCCAAATGCCACATATAATACAGAACAATAAGATACCTGCATTCGTTTTAGTATTTAGCATTGGTTTCTAAGCTTTTATAAGGCAATAAAAATACTTTTGTACTTTTCTATTTATAGAAATTAATGCTTTTACTACCACCATCCCATTTTATTTTATTTACTGAAAGCACACTTTCAAGAAGCTGAAGTGAAATGGGAGGAGAGGGTAAGAGCCTATCAAGCAATACTAGAGTGCTGTGGAACGGTCTTTCTGTAGGCTGTGAATATGTGTTGCTCTCATTGGTTAGTAAATACAGCTTATTTGCCCTATAGCCAAGCATAATATAGCTAGGCAGAAAAGTCAAACAGAATACAGGGAGAAAGAAGGGCAGAGTTGAGGCAGACACCATCCAGCCTCCCAAGGAGCAAAATGCCAGCAGACTGGTAACACCATGGCCACATGGTAAAATATAGATTAATAGAAATAGGTTAATTTAAGCTTTAAAAGCTAGTTAGTAATAAGCCTGAGCAATAGGCCAAGCATTTATAATTAATATTAAGCCTCTGAGTGGTTATTCAGGAACTGGTGGGTGGGAAAGAAACTTCCATTTACACTAGAGCCTTCTCAGAGAGGGTCTGAGCTTGGCTATAGAAAGGAGGGTTACCTAAAGACCTGGGAGAAGCCTCTGGAGTCTTACTAGGCCTCAGATACAAGGTTCTTCTGTGCTACCACACTCTAGAAGTCAGCAGTAATGGGCAAGGACATATGAGTTTGCCTTCCAGAAAGGAGGAGGAGGTGGGTAGAGAGGGGAGGTTGGGGGAAGGGACTGAGAGGAGATGAGAGAGGGAGGGGAAACTATGATCAGGCTGGGAATTTTTTAATTTTAATTATTTTAAAATAACTAACTAAATAAATAAAGAGTTTGCCTTCTGAAATGGTCACAAGGAAAGAAACAAAGTAATCCAAAAAGGATGCCCTATGTAATTGGCTCATGGGTTGTATGTCCCTGGGGACACTTGTGATGGTTATAGTGTGGAGATGTACCTAACCTAACTACTTTATCTAGTTGGTTGTATATATACAAGGTACACACAGAGAGCTGTAGGGCAACTATTCTGGCACTAGCCATACAGATGAGGAAGTTCTAGTGGGAATTGGAAGAATGAAAAAGGAAAATCCAATTACTGCCTTGTAGGAGAGGATCTAAGCCATATAGAAAACATGCCTAGGACTCTGTATTTTGCATTTGTAAAACAGAAATCAACTTAAAATTCCTATGATATAGCTTCTTTTTAATTTCTTTTAGATTTACTTTATTATTTTGTGTGTATTGGTGTTTTGAGTGCATGTATGTATGCATACCTTGTGCATACCTGGTATCCAAGGAGGTTAGAAGAAAGGATTGGATTCTCTTGGAAATAAAGTTACACATAGTAGTTAGACATATGGGTGCTGGGAAGTAGAGCCAGATCTTCTGGAAGATCAGCCAGTGGTCTTAACCTCTGAACCATCTCTTCAGCTTCTCACTTCTTATTGTATGTCCACTTCTGTGTATCACCCACAGCCATCACTATAGACCAGGCAACATCATTTCTCTCTTCATTGCTTCAGTAGTGACCTGGGGGCTTCCCTCAGTGGTTTCTGCTCCTCTAAAGAAAAAGAACAAAAATCAAACCACTTATGTTTTGCAAAACAGTCCCTTTGAGACACAGGCCTTTCTTCTTGCCTTTCCCTTCTTTGCCCAGGACAAAACAGTACTAATTTCCATATATTTCAGGCCAAATATAGCATATAACATTTAATATTTGCATATATTAGTTTCTGGAAAATATCCCAGCTATCCCTATAGTGTCAGGGGATGTTCTACAGAGGTGCAGAACAAAGGCAAAACTAAAGAGGTAATGGGTAGGAAGAGAATGGAAGAGTGACTGAGGATAGATGGGTGGATTGCCAGCTACACAGAAACATGCTGTAGATTACCCAAAATAGAGGAGGGTGTAGCTGAGCATTCATCTAAGACCTTTTTTAACATTACAGTTCAAAGCACTTTGAATGAAGAATAAAACAAATATGAACAATCCTATTTAAATGTAAATAAACACAATGCCTAACTTCAAATAACTTCACAGAAGTTCCTACACATGTTTTGATTATTGTGATCATTTCTATTTTTTTTGTCAACCTAACCTTAGGTAGAATCATCTCAGAGGCAAATCTCTGGACACACCTGTAAGAGATTAACCAGACTGAGTTAACTGAGGTGGGAGAGCCCACCTTAACTGTGGATGGCATTATTCCAGAGCTGGGGTTCTAGAATGATAAAAAGGAGATAGGAACCGGAGCAGTAGCATTCATCTCATCTCTATCTGTCTGTCTGTCTGTCTATCTATCTATCTATCTATCTATCTATCTATCATCTATCTAATCTCTCTGCTTTCTGACTGTGAACACATTGTAACCAGCTACCCAAGCTCCTGCCACAATGACTTGTCAGCTATGATGTACTGTAGCCTCAAACTGTGAGCCCAAATAAACCCTTCCTTACATTGCTTTCGTCAGAGTATTTTATTCCAACAGAATAAATAACTAATATAGTTATTCAGCAGACATTCACTGAGTACCTATTTGGTTATAAGCATTGTGCATACAGTGATATAAATGGCAATAAAACACCACCGAAAACTTCCATTGTATTGACTATGGGAGAAAGTATAATGAGCAAAAGGAAATGATGTACATGCTTAGACAAGCTGAAACACTAACAGGAGTCCGAATACTCAGGGTTGCCAGGGTACAAAGATGGAACAACCATGTAAGATTGTACGTATCCGCCGTGGTCCTTCAGGCCACACCCAGGTTCTCAAGAAGCATGACCGTATCCCTGCAGTCTCAGCACCACTTTCTGAACTCAATTTTGTTCCTCTTAAAATTGCACATTTAACTGTGGCATGCATGTGGCAGAGGTGGTGCCGAGGTGCAGAGGTCTCTCATTCTGTTATATCTTGAGCCCTGAGAAGAGCTGACCTTGGTGCCTCCCGACCAGTGGAAAATTGGGGTCGCTCCTTGCTCTATTGTGTTACATTAGCTGTGCAGTGGTTTTATGGCTTCATGGAAGTGAAGCAGATGAAGTCGCTGACCTTGGATGCTGACAAGCTAAAAAATAAAAATATTCCCCAGGCTACATGTGGTATCTGGCTAATAGCACCATAGCCAAAGACCGGACCTGGACCAGCATGCAGAAGTGACAACAGTGTGTCAGCACAAATGCAAAAATCCGATATTTTGTAAAGTAGGGTAGACCCAGCCTGGTAGGTAAGGATCTAAGCCGTATAGAAATGGGCCTAGAACCTTGTATTGTGTGTCGATAAAACAGGAATGTACTTATCCCTGTGACATAACCTCTTTTTAAATTTTTATTTAGATTGGCTTTATTATTCTAAGTGTATTGATGCTGTTCCTGCATGTATGTATGTGTACCTTGTGCATGCCTGGTACCCAAGATGGTCAGAAGAGGGCATTGACTCCCCTTGGAAATGGAGCTACACATGGCAGCTTGACATCATGTGGATGTTGGGAATCAGAACCAATTCTCAGATCTCAGCCAATTCTCTTAACCTCTGAGCCACCTCTCCAGCCTCTCACTTCTTATTGTATGTCCGCTTCTGTGTATTGCCCACAGCCATCATTATAGACCAACCAATATCATTTCTCTCATAAATTGCTTCAGTAGTGACCTGCTGGCTTTCAGAAACTGACCTCAGTAGTTTCTGCTGCTACAAAACAAAACAACAACAAAAACCTTGTGTTTTGCAAAACAGTCCCTTTGAGACACATTCTTCACTTCTTGCCTTTCTTTTCTTTGCCCAGGTCAAAACAGTACTGATTTCTACATATCTCTGCCCAAATAAAGCATATAACATTTAAGAGCCATGCATTTGCATATATTATACTCATTATTCAGAATTTCTTTCCTCATTTTAGCTGACCCCCTCATATTCATCAGTTTCTCATCTTGATGGTCAACCTTGACCTTTTGTATCCTTGAATTCTCTGAGGCTGGACTTCCTCCTTATAATAACCTGACCTTTTCCAGTCACTAAGTGTGAGTGAATAGAGAGCTAAACGTATGTAAAGAAATGAATCTCACTCTGTCAAGAAGTCAGTAGCAAAGTTGAATCCTAGAACCCAGATCACTGATCCACCTTCCCAATGCATTACAAAGTCAGGTTAGTCCACTGTGTGAAGTGCACTCACCCGTATTCGTGGGCAGATATATGGGGGGTGGATGGACCCTGCCCTGAGCATGTGCTGGTCTGTGGGCTTTTCTTTCCCAGGGGCATTCAGATTCAGAGTTGATAGCTATGCTGGGTCCCTACAACCCATTCCTCACTCTTTCTGCTCCAGCTCACAACTGTGTCTTCTAGGTGAGCTTAGCTCCCTTGGGAAAACCTTTGGCTCTTAGCTGATAGGTAAAATAGGCACCAAGCACCCAAATGTCTGTGTCATTGTCCCAGTAAATACATTGTGGTCAGGGTCTAAGAATCCCCCAGAACTAGGCATCTTCTACAGTGTCTAGAGTAGAAAGAACCTAAAGACTGTTCAGCTTGCAACCCTGTTTCAAAGATGTATTCCCAATCTTCTTGTTTTCCATCTTTCCTTCCTTCCTGTCTTTTTTCTTCCTTCTCTTCCTTACTTTTCTCCATCATTACTTCATGTATTTTCTTTCCTTTCTACAGTACATATGGGGTTTCAGGCAGTATACACAAAATAGAGAGCTTAATCACAGAGAAACAAGTTAAACATGAAATTCTTCTCTTACAAAATTTGTAGCAGCCCAGGCCTCAGACAGTCATAAACTGGTCAATGGCTTCTTTGTTCCTGTTGACATTGTCCCAGTCATTTCAAGACATGTGTCCTAGGAATATAAATTTGTTGACCTGAGTTTATGTAAAACAGCTGTAGTCTACTGAACATCTTGCTCCCTTGTTCAGTGGTAGTTATATTTAAGGAATAAATCCAGTAACAAGGCTGAAGTTGACATGAACAGATTCCAACCTCACACACTTGAGTATCCTTGAATAATACTTTACCTTTGTCATGGTCGCCAGTGTCTCAGAACCTCCTGGACTGGGACTTGGGCATGAACTCTAAATTTAAGAGCTGAGTCATATTTGATGATCTACAGTATTACATGACAGTTTGGAACTGGACCCAGGAAAAGTCAGCCAGAAAAGAAGTCAGAGAAGTATTTGTTAGGCTCACACCTTGTTATAAGCATTTTGAACACGCTAGACAGTGCTTCCTCCAAATGCCTTGCAGACTAACAAAACCCAGAAGAGTATCATCAACTCTCCCATCAAACAAGGACCAACATAGCAACTGTTAGACTTTTGTGCCAGTCCCTCTGATACTTGTAAATCTCACTCTCTTCTGTCTTCAGCATCCTGTATCCTACACACCATTTTTCAGTTAAAACAAATTAAGTAAGGTCTATCAGGATTTGGTGACTTTCTCACATCAAATAGCAAGGGTTGGTCTGGTAGAGTCTACGATTGCATTCCATGTCATCTGAACTCCTGACATTCTGGGACTGTTTTACACAACCCTGGGAGGCAGGGACAAGAATCTTAACTTTTTACAAGATCATTTTAATGAGCCAGAGCCGATTTTTATGTTCAAATTCTATTCTTCCTGTTACAACCAATCAATCTCATTACTTTACATCCAAACCCAGTGCTCAGTATGCTTCTCATACACCTAAGATTGCCTCCATTTCTCCTGTGATTTCTGCCTCCCAGGCTTTTTATCTTTCTCTCTGATTAGGAAGGCTCTTTCTGCTAGCTCTCAAATTCTGACAGGTCTGCGTTTTGATTATCTTTCATTTTCAGTTTTCTTTTAACTTTCATCAAGCCTGGGCACATAACTCCCCCTTCATCTTGTAACCACTGCCTGGCAGTATTTCACATAGTCTCTCTAGCTGCCCTCACAGTGAGATCACCGCACTTGTTTTACCAAGGTGGCACCCACCCCTCCTCTCCCACCTTAACACCCAAGGTATTAGTCAGGACGCATGACACTAATTTGCAGAAACTGCCTGAGAGAGCTGAAGCAAAGGAGTGAGCAGGGATTATTCCTGGAGGAGCAAAATGTCTCCTAGAAAACCAAGTCATAGATGCAGCTGAACCCAGAAAGGCTTCCTGGACTGCCCTTGTTTCTGCCCCTCTCTAAGTGGAAACTTGCTTCTTTTCTTATGGAGAGCTGTATTTCTTTGGTGTTATTGTCCACACAGAAATAAAGTGGTCACTTCCAATTTCCAGATAAACATATGACAATCAGATTGCCTATCAAAATGGATTCCTTTGATCTGACTTTGAAATACCTGAAAAATCACTCTGGTGCCCTTCATCTCAGCTACTCAGGACACTAAGGCAAGAAGATGACAGAATTCGGGGCGTTCCTGGGCTACAGGGCCAATTCCCAGCCAGCTTGAGTATCTTAGAGAGACCCTACCTCAAAATAACAATAACAATAATAGTACAAAATGGCTAAAGACATTGCTCAGTAGTAGTTTGCCTGGTCTCTGGCTTTAATCTCTAGTGCTATAAGGAATGAAGGAAGAGGGAAGAAAAGGAAAGGGAAGGGAAGGGAAGGGAAGGGAAGGAAAGGAAAGGAAAGGAAAGGAAAGGAAAGGAAAGGAAAGGAAAGGAAAGGAAAGGAAAGGAAAGGAAAGGAAAGGAAAGACCATTATAACTGACTAGCCTGCATTAACTTGCTGCATTCTCCTTATTAAGTTGTCCATTTCCTGGGAAAGGTGCTGACAAGGTGAAGGGTGAAGCCAGAAACAGAGATCTGAAGAACATAGTGAGAGTTGTCAGTAATTACAAGGGAACTTGGCAGGTGAAAGCCATGAGGCAGGGACACATTTATCTGTCCAGTGTGGTCTTAGTGCCAATGTGGTGACGGCTGGCACTTGGTGGAAAGAGAAAGATGGCTTTTTAAATTATGCCTAAACTCAAGGGAAAGATGTCATTCATCATACTCTAACGAGCGAGCAAGGCAAAGCCATGAGAAAGAAATAGCCTAGGTTAACACATGAGAGAGACACCAGCTCATGGTCTCTGCCAAGCTGGCTTGGAGCCCCTGTCTTGCCTCCAGTGAGTGCTGGATAAACATTTTTAGTGTCTAGGATTTTGAAAGTGACATTTGTTCTTAGAAAAATCTTTCTAAGGCTGGTCAGAAAAAAAAATCTTGTACAGAATCCAAGAGACTTTGTGTATTAAATATATATATATATGCTTGTAGTAGAACAGCCTATTTTATATAAGCAAGCTGAGAACAGTGGGTAACTCTATGAACTGGAAGTAATTAAAGACTATTCTCTTTATATAAATATTCACATTCAGAATACTGCTGCCCTTCTGACTGCTTCCAAAAGCAATCTAGGCCATTCAAATGGAAATATTTCATATATACACAAATATTAAACATATTTGATTGTATTTTTACATGGCCTTTTTTATTATTTCTTTCAATCAGTATCTTTTTTCAAGGCATACACTTTACTTAGCTGGACTCTGTGCCTTATTCAACAGAAGCAGAAGAGTCGTTCTCTGGAGAAGGCTAGAGCCTGGATAAAAACAGTCTTTAATTTGCAAGCAGGTGGATGAGTTCTCCAGTTAACTTCTTGTGTGTTCTTGCTTAGGTGACTTTACTTAAGATGGGAAATTGGATTCAGTGATCCCTAAAATCTGCTTATACTCTATTATCTTACAGTTTTTCAACCAAAAAGTATTTATTGGGGTGGAATAGTTTTCTGGAAGAAAATCTAAGAAACAGAACTAAGTAAGAAAAGAATCTTATAGGGAAAGTACCGTCTCTTAGGAGGGAAGGTAAGTCCTGAGAGAAGACTTATAGAAAAAAAAAAACCTAAATATTCAGCATCAAAAAATAGCTATACGAAGTCAACTTTTCCAAAGAGGACATCACGGGGTACTCTAAAACTCTAACTTTGAGATCTGTGTGGAAACCTGTAACTTACATGTTATGATGTGTACTCTACACTCCTGTATAGCTACAACAGAAGGCTGAAGGAAACACATCACGGTACTAAGAGCAACTGCTTTCAGGCTAATAGACCAGGGGTGACCCTGGCCTCCTTCTGTATTCTACTTTCCTTGTTTCTAGAAACACCGAGTAGAATCTGTCTCTGTTCCTATTCTATTGCTGTGAAGAGACACCATGATCAAGGCAACTCTTGTAAAAAGAAATCATTTAATTATTTAATTGGGGTTTCCTTACAATTTTAGAGGGTTAGTCCATGATCCTCACGGCAGGAAGCAGACAGACATGGAGCTGGAGCAGTAGCTGAGGGCTTTACATCCTGCTCTGCAGGCAGCGGGAAGAGAGGGGAGAGGAGAGGAGAGGAGAGAGAGAGAGAGAGAGAGAGAGAGAGAGAGAGAGAGAGAGAGAGAGAGAGAGAGACTGGGCCTAGACTGGGCTTTTGAACACTCAAAGCCCACCACTAGTGACACACTTCCTACAGCAAGGACACATCTCCTATTTCTCCCCAAACAGTTCACCAATGGGTACTAAGCATGCAAACATATGAGCCTGTGGGGACCATCTTTATTCAAACCACCAAAGTATCCTACACTGGAAACTTAATATTAAAGGAATAATACCAACAATGTTCAATCAGAGAATGGAAAGATAGTGTCAATGGCAAGCACTGTATTTGCTTTAAAAGACAATATAGTATTTATACACATATTGAGGAGAAAAGCAAGGCAACATGGAATCCCAAGTTAGAGCTGTACTTGTGGCCTGGCTGAGTCATAGATAGTGAAGAGTTGTGAGGAGGGCATGGCATCTGAACCTAAAGTCAGCCTATAGTCAGCCCTCCACAGCTATTGGTTCCATATGTATGGAGCCAACCCATGGCACATTGAAACTTAAAGAGAGAGCCAGGGAGATTTGCAGTCACCAGAGTACTTGGCATACATAGAAACCTGAGTTTGATCCCCAGAACTCACAGAAAAAAGCTGGATGTGGTAGCATGTGCTTAAAATACCAAGATTGTGGAGGCAAATATAAATAAAAGATTGGGACTTACTGGCCAGCTAGCTGAGGCAAATTGGATAATCCCAGGTAAAAGTGAGAGATCTTGTCTCAAAAATCAAGGTAGACAGCCTTTAAGAAATAAGATTTAAGGCTGACTTCTCGCCTCAACACAAGTGTGTGCACATGTGCACCTTTACCTGTACACATGTACACACATAAAATCTTTCAAAGAAATGCACATAGCTGTTTATGTGTACTATATAATTAATCTTGTGCTAGCTGTATTTGTACCAAACATACACAGACTTTTTTCTTGTTCTTATTCCCTGAACAGTAAAATATAATAGCTATTTACATCCATTTGTGTTGTATTAAGTATTATAAAGGTTGAGTCTGAAATGTGCCTCATTGACAAGAGGATTTACCTAGCATGAGTGAGGCCTGAAGAGGGAAATGTTGAAGCTAGAAGGGGGAAATGTTGAAGTTAGACCAAGAGTTATAAAACTTTTCTTTGTAGCTAGAGTTTTCCTGCCTTGCCCACAGTCAGGACAAATCTCTGTCACCCGCCAGTCCCACAGCTACTCAGACCCAACCAAGTAAACACAGAGACATATATTGCTTCCAAACTGTATGGCCATGGCAGGCTTCTTACTAACTAACTAACTTCTTACTAACTGTTCTTGTAGCTTAAATTAATCCATTTCTATAAATCTATACCTTGCCACGTGGCTCGTGGCTTATCGGCATCTTCACATGCTGCTTGTCATGGAGGCAGCTGGCAGTGTCTCCCCCCCACCCCCCCACCCTCTGCCTGGCCACTGGCCAATCAGTGTTTTATTTATTGACCAACTAGAGCAATTTAACATACAGACCATCCTACAGCACTTTTCTATAAAGAAACATTGTATATATCTGTCCTGGCTAGTTTTATGTCAATTTGACACAAGCTAGAGTCATCTGAACTGAGAGACCTCAATTGAAAAAAGGCCTCCATAGGATCGGGCTGTAGAGTATTTCCTTAATTAGTGATTGGTGGAGGAGTTCCCAGCCCAGTGCAGGTGGTATTCTCACTGGGCTGGTGGTTCTAGAGTCTATAAGAAAGCAGGCTGAGTGAGTCAGTAAGCAGTACCCTCCATGTTCTCTACATCATCTCCCACAGGCTCTTGATCTGTTTGAGTTTCTGTCCTGACTTTCTTCAATGATAGACTTCATGTGGAAATATAAGCCAAATAAACCCCTTTCCTCCCCAGCTTGCTTTTGGTCATGATGTTTCATTGCAGTAATAGTAACCCTAACTAAGATAGTATCAGATATATATATATATATATATATATATATATATATATATATATATATATATACATATACATATTTTAAACTCTGAAGGTCATGCAGTTTCTGTTTCAACAAGAAACTGCTTCTGTTATTGCACAGGTATAATTTTTAAGCAAATGGGTTAGGTCGTATATTTATAAAACTTTATTAAAAGGTAGGGAAGAGTAAGCTCAGTTACCAATCTCTTAAGCCAACTAAACCCTTACCTAAGTCAAATGTCCCATTGGATTTTCAAGCTTGGAACGTCTTTTCAGAAAGAACTGAAGACCTTGAAGGCCTCACCCAAAACTATATAAAAGGAGTTTGGCTAGCTTTGCTGGTCATATGAGTTGAAAGTTAAATTTTCAGATAGTCATCTCAAACTGACTTTGCCTAGCAAACTGCAAGTTTGGGTTTAATGCCCAGAACCCAAGTGAGAACAATGAAGAATAAATAGTCCTGAACACTGGATGAGTTTAATGATTCAGGACAAGTCATTTGTTCCATTGGAAGACAGAATCTGGGCAAAAAGACGAGGGAAAATATTTGTAATGAATTTAGCTCTGGGCCTGGGAGGTACGTGCTTGATAAACAGTGAGTAAATTATTCTCTTATTCTGACGTATGCTAATTCCCTCAGTCTGTACAGCTATACATCAGACACTTATTGAGAACCCCTTATTATGTATCAGGAGCTCTACAAGTGCTTGACAACCCAACCCTGAGTAAGACATATAATAATACCGACAACAAGGACATGGCCATTTAGTGACTTGTCACAGCTTCAGCTGCTACATGCTCAGCTGGAATTAGAAATCAGGGCTTCGGGACCTGGAAGGTAACACTGAACAGAACCCTGCATGTGGTGGGGGGCAGTTTTCCAGAAAGAGCTGTCTTGTGCATGAGTGGGTCAAGCTGGTCAGAGATTGGGTCAGGTTCAGGCTGTGGTTTGAAGGCAGCCCTGTGTCATTACAAAAAGTTAGCGTGGCGAGGAAAGAGAATGTCTGCTGGGAGGCAAGGAGGCTGGAGTCAGGTCCTCAGCAGGGTTAGAAGACCAGCAGAAGGATTTAGACCTTCACCTTCAAAGTGGGAAATAACTTCATGAGAACTACATTTTAGAAAGAGCAGCAAATAGTTCACTTAATGGTCCATTCGTGAGATTTAAGTAGTATTTGATTTTTCATTTTTATTTATGTCTATGTGTGTATACACATATGCACTAAGGTGCCTGAGGAGGCTGGAGTAACAGGCAGTTGCGAGCCCTCCAACATGGGTGCTGTGCTGAGAACTGAACTCGTCCCCTAAAAACCATGTTACAATGTGAGGGCAGAACTACCCTCACCAAAAAGGATAGCTGTAATAGATCAACCTATAAGGTTGTGGCTAAAGAATTAGGGGGAAGGGTTGCTGACCTACACTTTTCTCCCTCCTCATCCTGCCAACTCTGGCCTTACAATATGGTTCTGCCCGAAAGTGGAAGCACACAGTTTTTTCTCACGGATTCCTCGGCTTTCACCAGGAGTTATAATGCTCTTTCCTCCTTTCCCTTTACAGAGTGTGCTTTGACTGAGGTTGGTTTTCCAGTGGGTCCATTCTCCCAGATACCTGCTGACACCGGTGAGTGATACCATTCTTCTCTTCCAGTTGCTCACCCTTGACCAGAAGCCAACTTAAGGAGTTGGTTTGGTTCATTTTCTTTACTCTGGGGTCATTTTGAATGTATGCTTCACAAACCTGCCGCCCAAGTCTTCCAAGTTCTGTTGGTACCTGCAGCTCCTGGATTGCCGGAGGCACACAGGTGCAGCTCTGCACCACCCAAAGACCAAAGTGTAACAAATGGAGTTTCAGGCTCCTGGTTGACTTTCATTCATGAGTCTTTAATCACATCACAGTGGGCAGCTACATGGTCAGGCGGTGTCTGGATAGGAGGCAGAAGTGAGGGATCGGGCTTAATTGGTTACAGCTCACTCAGTACAGTGTCAGCCTTTTTGATTTAGTTGCTGCCTGGGTTTGACTGATTGCTGTAATTGGCTGAGGCTTAGGTATTTGTTTAAGAAGGAAACTGCTCTCAGGTTTTCAGTCAGCTCCAGTCTGCAGCCTTTTGTTATTTAAGGACTCAATGCAGAGGCTGCCTCAGACCAAATTCTGGTTCACCGAACCACACCTTTGCCATAATGCATGCACCCCAAGCCACAGTGGCTTATCTAAAAAATTGTGTAAATCCTGTGGACATGAAGTGTGTATGAAATTCAGATCCTTCAAAGAATATTTATGCTAAATAGAATCCTGTTACAGCATATCAAATATATTTGAAAAATAATCATCTTTAAATGTTTAAATGCTAGTGAGTGAGTTTGCCCCAGACTGAAAGCAATCAAAAGTTGGACAGGAGAATGAGGTATCTGAAAACATTGCTGACTCTGATAAAAGCTGATTCTCATGGAAGACTAGACTCTGTTGACATATGCTTTCTGTTCTGGTTTCTGGGGCATCCTTGCTGTTGGGCAGTAGGGACTTCTGTGATTTCTACAGGGAGGCTTGACTAGAGTTTTGTTCACAGGGAAGGCCACTACTCAGAGGTGGGACATAAGAAAGCATGCCTTTTGTTTCTGTAAAGAAAAGAGCTTATTCTAGAGACAGAGTTGTTTCAAGACTTTAGTAGAAAATATTTCTCCGCATATAAGTACAGATTGGGAATAATGAATGTACTTAAAACACACAGTTAACATAATGCCTTTTTTTTCATTTTTCATTCCCACACATTTTGCCTGTAATACTAGCATTAATTTTGGAAGAAAGCAGCAGATTGGAAAAATATAATTCACTTTACAGTAATTGGTTTCTTTTTGTAGTTTTTTCTCCCCCATATTAACACCTTTGTCAGTGTTTCCATGCCCCTTTATGTACCCCTGAAGCAACAATTTTTGAATTTTCTGGGGCAGCCCTGCTTTCCAGCCTGTTGTTCCCATTGTGAGACGTGGAGTCAGAGACCTGCGCTCTGATTTTCCCTTCAGAACACAAAGTCCCAGTCTGTGCATTCTCCTGACCTCTCTACATTTCCCTCCATCACTTCCCACGTTCCCATCAGCCTGGATCACACATAATTTACTAGTTTTGCTTCAGATTCTAAACCAATTCCATTCCTATTCTTCCCACCCAAGCAGAGCGCAATCGTTTTTTGGATTGCTGGCACATTGCTGAAAACATTAGAATACTCAAGAAAGTTCCATTTTTTAATGTCATACAAAAACTAACTCAGAATTTCAATTACATTTGAAAAACATATTGAACACATCTGAAAACCCCCAAATGCCATCTGAAATAAGCTGTGAGGGACACTTCCACTTCGGGTGTGCTTGTCAGCACACCTGCAGGAGATTATTTGCATCTTTACCATATTGTTTAACCCGGTTCAATTACTAAAATTAATATTGAACAGCAAATGTTTCTGTAGAGTTATGGATGTAATAGGGAAATAGCACATTAACCTCCCCTCCAATCAAGCTTCGCCTGTCTAGGAAAGCAGGCTGGAAGGATGTGTCTTTTATTTCAACACCAGCATGTCTGTAAATACTGTATAAGACAATAGGAGTGTAAGTTTAGTAACAAATGATTCCTCTTTTATGTGCCGTTTTGTTGGGTCATTTGAGTGGTATGGTAGATACTTACTTTTCAATGTGAGACCCCCTAAAAGCTAAAAGCACCCATCTAAAAATCTTAATGTGTGAGGGATTCATTTTATTTTTGAACCTAAATTCTACTAATTTAGTATTAAAGAAAACTAGTAATTTTTCTCATTTGCCATTTGCTGTTAATGTTAAATATTCTAGTTGATACTTGATAATTCACACTTCATTAATTTTATATTTATGACTGGGTGGTAGTAGCTTACAACTTTAATCTGAGTACGTGGGAGGCAGAGGTAGGTAGATCTCTATGAGTTTGAGGCCAGCCTCACACTTACAGAGTGAGCTCTAGGAAAGCCAGGAATACACACAGAGAAACCCTGTCTCAAAAACAAAACAACAAAAAACTTAAATGTTACTGCACTGATGCAATATGAACCTTATAAAATTATATTATTATATAATCTGTAGAGATGTTTCTCTCATATGTGTGTGTGTACATATTTATATGTTATTAGTTCCAGGATTGAACCAGTAGTATCTGTATGGAGGTATATAACAATATAAAAGTTTACAAATCTTCCTCTTCAGAACTAGATCTGTCTTTGTTGTTGTTGTCACTTTAAACAGCTGGTTTCTTTATTAGATTCTAGAAATGATAGGGTGGCATCTTGGACAGCCACTTTACAATGGAGCCTCCAAAAAGCCAGAATTAAGCTGGCCATGGATCTAGAAATACCACAATGTTCCTTACCATGAAGAATCAGTTAAAAAACTGAACTGTCGATAGCTTTACTGGGAGTTCCTGGGCCCTGGGCAAGGGTGAGTGAATATGTAAAATTATCCATAAAATCTCCTCACATTTATCTACCCATACACTAACAGCATCTCAGTCTAATCTTTTTTAACAATTAGGAGCCTTTAACTCCCTCTTCACTATTAGTGGTGATATGCTGTACCATGGGGTGAACCTGGTATTCATTCCTTCCCCTTTGAGATCTTGACAACTGACAATGTGAGTTCAAGGCAAATAAAAGAAAACCCGCACCATCTACATTAACCTTGTGGTTAAACTCACATTTCAGTCCTGTATTTTCTTCACTAAACTGTTGATCATTACCAGTCGGTTTCTGATGAACATCAGCTTTTGCGTGATCTGTTGGCATTGGTCCCTGTGAGATGTGAAGTTCCCTGAGCCACCCCGGGATGTTTGGTGGTTTCCAATGCATTTAATTGCCCCGTTGGAAGGTGTGTGTCATCTTCTGCAGGAATTAGCCTTTTGTTATTGTGTGACACATAGTACAGCTTTTCTGAGGACATCCTGAGCAACGATTATATCTAAATTCAGTGTTGAATTCAGCTGCCTAAGCGCTGCCCATGCAAAAATCTCATCCTGCTGTCAGACTCCACAGACCTACCGTCTCTACTTTTGCAAAGTTCACACATGTACAACTACCAACAGCTCTGCTGAAAGTTACTCCTCTCCCTAGGAACTACAATGGTGTTTATTTTTTTTCTTTTTCTCTGACATCCCTTATAATGCACACCCTCATATTTCAGAATCATTAAAATATGAAAAAGACACATTGTGCTTAGAATTAAGGAAATAGAGCAATTAACATTTCAAAGGACAAATATCATCTGCATAAAAGCAGACTATCTATGCACATCCTCCCCAGTGTTTGCACAGACTGGTACCTGCAGGGTTTTCCTGGCTTTTCTTTTCATCCTTATTCATTCTTTTCTTTCCCTCTCCCCAACTCTCATGCAGAAGTACATGTGTCTGACTTTCTTCCTCTGCTTCTCTGTTTGTTTTCTCTCTGGGAGGACATAAACTCATGACAGATCATTTTTATGGCAAACTATACTATGACTGAGATGGGAGTCTGTTTGTTGTGGACATGTAACTGTAGTGGCTTCACACATCCACTCCAGGACCAATGAAGCGTGTCTGTTGTCCATATGTTGTAAAAAACACAACCAACTGACCTGGGCTCAGAGGGGCTCACAGAGACTGAACCGAAAACCAGGGAGCCTGCATGGGACTGACCTAGGCACTCTACATATATGTTACAGTTGTATAGCCTGGCCCTCCTGCAGGACTCCTAATAGAGGGAGCAGGGGCTGTCTCCAACTCTTTTACTGGCTTTTGGGACCCTACGCCTTGCTAAGTCTTAATACATGGGGAGGTGCTTCATCTTATTTCAACTTGATATGGCATGTTTTGTTGATACTCATGAGAGAACTGCCCTTTTCTAGATAGAGACAGAAGAGGGGAGTAGAGGGTGGGAGTGGAGGAATGGGGAAGGGACTGGGAGTGGAAGATGGGGGGAGGCTGCTGCCAGGATGTAAAATAAATAGATGAACAATAATTTTTTAAAAAGAATGCAGTTGTGTTCAGCTCTCAAAGCTGTCCTTGTTTTTTAACAACCCAGGGGATGAGGAAAGTGTTCCCGGAAAACCGTAAAATGCCTCCAGATAGTGCTTGTAACGTTCTTGTATCCCTCAAGACAGGTAGCTGAAAACCATAGATACTGTCATTCTCTGGGGTTAGAAAGAGAAAAAGGTGTGGGGTGGGGGACATACTGAATACAAGTCACCTAAGGAAACTGGAAAGGAAGAAGAGGAAATCTCAGTTGGGAAGGTGACAAGGCTATTTGTAGAAAGACCTTGGGGAGAAAGAGAGAAGTATGGTACTGAGATGCCAACTCCTAACTCTGAGCCCAAGGCTGTGCACCCGGTTCTATGGCCCATGCTCAGCTGTTGTAAGAACAGAAAGCTGACTTGAAAAAAAAGAAAAAAGAAAAAGAAAGAAATATATGGTGCATCTGAAGATAGAGAGTGGAGTGTAAGAGATTGTACACATTGGGTGTAGCAATGGAATGCATGAAAAAATCAAGTGTGTTGAGTAGGTGTCTTAGCTACTGTTCTGTTCCAGTGATGAAACATCATGACCGAGACAACTTATAAAACAAAGCATTTAAATGGGACCTTGCTTATAGTTTCAGAAGGTTAGCTCATGAATAACATGGCATGAAGCACAGTAAGAGGCAGGCATGCATGGCTCATGTAGCTAATAGTTTATATTTGATACATATGTTGCAGGTAGAGAGGGGGCAGCTGGTATGGGCTTTTAAAACCTCAAAGCTCACCCTCAATGACACACCTCCTCCAACAAGGCCACACCTCTTAACTCTTTCCAAATGGTTCCACCAACTGGGAACTAAGCTTTCAAATATATGACCCCATGGGGCCATTTTCATTCAAACCACCACAGTGGGTACTGGAGGTTTTTCAAGAATAACAATGGGCCTTATTTCAAAGACAACATACAAACAAGGGCAAGAAGGAAAGACATTTTGCTGTATTTTGCTAATATTATTCCTTAGGCTCTTCAATTTTCAGTGTTGTGAGAGTGACTTTGAAATAATATCGATAGATGTCTAAAGCATTTATATTCCCACTGACATAGTACACACAGCTTCCAATTTTCCCGCATCTTCTCCAGCACTTGTTATTACTAACATGTTATCCATGATTTAATTTCTGAGTATATGAAAGAGTTTCCAAAGCAGAGCTTCAAAGACGAATCCATATAGCCCTGTTCACAGCAGCATTTTCCATACTAGCTAAAGTATGAAGTTAGCCCATGTGTCTAACAGTAGGTGTGTATGGATAAGCAAAGTTAGGTGATCCATATAACAGGAATTATTCAGCTTTAAAAAGGAAGAAAATTCTGACCTACACTAGAACATGCATGAAGCTTGTTAACATGTTATGATGAGTAAAATATGACAATCATAGAAATACAAATACTGTATGATTCTCCTTAGGCTCTTGGAATGAATGTCAAAATCAAAGAGGCAAAAGCTAAATGGTGCTTGGCAGAGGAAGGGGATAAAAGAAAGTGAGAAGTTGTGATTTAATGGATAGGGTTCTATTTTCTCATGAAAAGAATTGTGAAGATTGATGGTAGCGATGGTTGCACAGGGGATGATACATGCGAGGTTGTTGAAGTAGCACTTAAAGTGATGAGTGGTAAATCTTATGTTCTATGTATTTTATAATCATAACAAAATTTCCCATTGGGTTCACTTGGTCCCTCTCTTGAAAACTGGAAAGATTCTATAATTGACCTTCTGTCTCTCTCTGTTCTGTACTGTGGTCTGTTTCTTGATTTTTATGTTAAGAGTATACTTTCCTGAAACTTGAACAGCCTTATAGTGAGTCTTGAAATGAAGCAGTATTAATTCTTCAGCTTTACTCATTCAAGAGTTCTTCAAATCATCAGGCATGTGGGAGGCACCAGGGTTAATTCTTAGTCGTAGTTCAGGAAAAGTGTGTACTTGCTGGGCTTCAGAATGCACATCAATAATCCCAGCATTCAGCAGGCTAAGGCAAGAGGATTGTGTGTTCCAGGCCATTCTAGCCTACGTATTTAAACACTATAAAAAAAGAGAGAGAGAGGGAGGGAAGAAGGGAGGGAGGGAGGGAGGGAGGGAGGGAGGGAGGGAGGGAGGGAGGAAGAATGTTTTAGAATTTTAGTATTTCACATTTTCTTCCATTTATTTCATAGCCTATTCTATACAACTGTTACAAATTAAATCTTTCCCATGTTTACTGGTAGAATATGCAACAAGTGATTCTTTGCACATTATATTACTCTGTTCTAGTTTTTCCAAATTCATTTATTAGCTTGTTTGTTCTTTCTTTTCAGACATCTTTATGCAAAGAATGACATTAACTGCAAAAAAAACAAAAACAAAACAAAACAAAACAAAAAAAAAACCCTTTTTAGTGTATTCTATTTCTTTCCCATGCTCATTCCTTGACTCCTTTCTAGTCTTTAAGGTCAAGTATTCAGTGTTCTGACATTACATCTCATATTTGTTATGATGCTTCTAAAGGAACCCTTCATTATTTTATAGGAATTGTCATCTATGGTGATATTTGTAATTTAAGAAATAAAGCTTGCCTGAAGATCAGAGGACAAAACCATCCACAGAGTTAAACATAGAGGTCAGACAGTGGTAGCACACACCTTTAATCCTAGCACTCAGGAGGCAGAGATCCCTCTGGATCTCTGTGAGTTCAAGGCCACACTGAGCTACATGGGATTGATCTAGTTTAAGAGAGAAACAGAGCCAGTCAGTCGTGGCACACACCTTTAACTCCAGTATTTGGGAAGCACATGCGCCATTAATTCCAGCACTGGAAAGATTGAGATAGAAAGTAAAATGGCTGGGCAGAGAAAGGCATATAAGGCATGAGAAGACAGGAACTAGTGCCCTTTCAGCTGAGGACTCAGAGACATTCAGTCTGAGAATTCGTGGATACAAGATCGGCTGAGGAATTGGCAGGGTGAGAAGTGGCTGTAGCTTGTTTCTTTGGCTCTCTGATCTTTCAGCATTTACCCAAATATCCAGCTTTAGAGTTTTGTTACAAGACCATTTACGATTTGTACAACTGTCATCTACTCTTAAATTTTTGGGAATTTTTTTTATCATGAATGAGAGATTTATTTTTGAAAATTCCTTCTTTAATCCTATGATTTTCTTCTGATGTTAATATAACGTTAGTTAATGTTTGAATGTTGGAACTACCTCATACAACAGCAAACAGATCTTCTGGTCATGGTATGTTATTCCTTTCCATAGTCTTTCAATCCACTAATATTTTATTAAGTATTTTTGTATGTATATTCACAAGGGAGATTATTCCAACTTTTTTCATCCTTTATCAAGTGTTATAATGATTATTCTGGCTCCCTAAAATGTCAAGAAGTCTTTTTCTTTTTGGTTTTCTGAAATAATTTATGCAAGGTTAGAATAATCTCTTCAGTTAATGCCTGATAGGATTTGATTTTTTTTTTCCTTTGATGGAAGCTAGGATCCATGAGTGAAATCTTGCAAGGCTGGAGTCCTTTTTTGTGGAAGAATTTGATAATGAGCAATTAGTTTGATATAAACCACTGCATACAGCTAAGTACATTCATGTTTTCATGGTTAACCTTTCTTCTACCACTTATGTTTGTATGTGTGTATGACATGTGTGCATTCATGTGTGTGACTACATTTGTTCCCGGTTACTTCTTTTACAAATGTATGTCCATGTGTATGTGTGTGAAGGCCAAAGGACAACCTGTGGGAGTTGTTCCCTCCTGTCCGTCATGCGGGTCCCAGGGATTGAACTCAGGTCATCAGCCTTCGTGACAAGCCTCTTTACCAACTGAGTCATCTTCCAGACCCCTCGTTTTCAGAGTTCTTGAACTTGCACAGTTGTTTTTTCCCTATGTATGGAGATTCCAGCTGGTATAACTGTAAATTTTAGCCTGTCCCTCTTCCTTCCTTCTCTGCATTCAGAAGTAGGCCATGTGTGATGGCCCCATATGGGCTCCTTGAGTCTCCGTCCATTGATGCAGGATTCTCTTCTCTGTGCTTTTCATGACTGTAGCACTGTCAGATCTGAAAGCAGAAGGGTGTGCTAGAGGATATGGCCCATGCAAAATTAGATGTTACAGACTGAAGCAGAATTCCCTTTCCCCAAGAAATCTGCTTCCATTCTCATGGCTTCCGCTGATGAGATGAAGCCCACTCACGTGATCACACTGTCAGTGGGCTTGTGCTCACCTGGCTCTAGGAGAGAGCTATGTTCACTGCTCCCCCCACCCCACCCCCCACACAGGGGTAAACCAAATACTCCAGCACTGTTTATAAGCACAATTTAGCTTCAGCTCTTTCTAGATTTTTCTTCCTCCTTTTTCACCGACTGTGGTTGCCCTGAACTCTGTCATTAAGTTTGGTTTTGTTTTCACAGCTGGCCCACAGTTTGCACTTGTTGCACACAGAACTGTGGTGATCTCTTTGGCAGTACTGAAAGCTCCTCACTAGTAGCCAATGGGGCCATGGAAGAAGGCACAGAGCACATTGCCGGCACATAGTAGGGAGTCTGTGGATGGCAGTTACTGTTACTACACCATGAAGAGCCAGCACAGTGGCGGTTCTGCTTTCCCACTTAAACTCTAGATGGCCCAGTGGGTTCTGGGAATCGCAGGAACTGGCAGGTCAAGCAGGGCACAGCCTAGGGCAGCCCGACCTCTTTCAGGAACGAGCTCTACCTGTGGGAAACTGATGCAGCCACCCATCTGTCAAGATGAAACTTTTCAGTAAACAAAGCAAAGACTGGAGCTGAGCACCCCCTAGGCATTCCAGATTGGACTGCAGTCCCTCCAATCATGCTGCCTTCCTGAGGCAGGCATCTTGATTGTTGCATTAATGCGATAATCACACAGTGCAGTCTGGTGCTCTGCATACAGCAGGCGCTTACACTGAATGCATGTTAGTCCAGGCAGCCAGATGTGTTCACAGGCCTGCTGAAGAATGGCTCAGAAAATATCTCTATTGATAAAAAAAAAAAAAAAAAAAATTGCTCAGGAGAGCCAAACCCACAGTAGGACAGCTTGCCAATGACAACATCTGCAAAGGCCTCACGGGGCCAAATAAGCCCTCTCCACGGAGCCCCACGCAGTCAGCTCACTTGAGGACACGCCTTTCCCCCCTCAGCCGGCCTAGGATGGAAAACTCCAAGACGGTGGGATGGCTTGCGTGCCACCTCCATCCAGACATCTCAGCCACATCTTGAAGCACTTTCTGATCATTTGGGCTTTGGCACTGCCAGCACATGGGGTTCTCCAAACCCTCACTCGCTTTCATGTGTCCCCCTAACACCCCTAAAACCCATCTCCAGCCTGTTGATTTTGCTTCTTCAATTTCACTTAGGTCATCAAAACCTTCACTTGACACATCACCAGCAATCAAAGCAGCTGTCCGCTCCCGGATCGATAAGTCAGCACTATCTGGATTACATTCCCAGACCCACACTGCCTCCTGGCTTTTCTGGCACCATCCAGGGTCTCAGCCGTAGGGGCCTGGACATAAAATCAGTAGCAACCACCACTTTTTTTTCCCAAAAGGAATTCATTTCCTTTAGAAGTTTATATTTATTATAGAAGATTGGGGAAATTTTAGATAAATATGGATAAATCTGAAAAAAAAATACCAGCACACTGACATAAGTACAATAAACAAGAGCCTTTCCTTCAATGTATTTTCTTTGCCAGGTGAGATTATGGAATAATGTGGGGATTTATCAAGGCAACTCCACATAGTTAAAAAGGAGGTTTATTTGGGGGTAACTTACAGCCAATAAAGGGGTTGGATACAGGATCCGGGAGAGGTGAGGTGCAGTTCAGCAAGGTTCTCTGGAGAACTCTGACACGGTCTGTCTTCCAGCATTCAGGTTCACCAGGAACCAAGAGAGCCTGCCTGTCTGGATCTTGGGTCTTAAGGGCTCCCATCTTGGCCCCGCCCATAGGTAGGCGTGGCAGTTACCAGAAGCCTCACTAGGTCAAAGCTGAAAAGGCTACCCACTACAATGGAATATGCTAGTATTGTGTCTGCTCCTCCGAATAATATAAATGAGTTCCCTAGTCTATAGTTATCTCTTCAGTCAGAAAAATAATATATATTGACCTATCTTTATGCCTCACAGTAGAGAAAACATGGCACATATGTGGTGGATATGAGGCAGCCTCTGTCCTCGGGCAGCATAATATGTAGCACTAGAGACACACAATCACTCTGTGGGTCACAAATTCAGAAAGGAGTGAGGTTAGCACCAGGCTGTCTGAAGAAAGCATGTTTGAGAAGATAACCCCCACGCCAAGTCCCAGCTCAACAGAGGCTACGAAGTGGATGAACAATGGTTCGCATCTCCAGGGGCATGCAAGCAGCGTGGCTTGCTCACCACATTCCAGTGATTGCTTCAAGGTCAGTGGACATGTCCACATCGAGCTCAGTGCCACTTGTGGAAACCAAAACTTCTAGACAGAACAGAGCTGAACAGCCAAGAAGAGGAGGGAAGAAGTGAAGAAGTTGGGGAACCACAGGGGGACAAGAGAAAACAGTGGAAGGAGATGGTGAGAGAGGAGAGGGGGTGATATTGTGTCCATGAATTACACCCAATAAAGGAACGGGTAGGCACTTACCTATACCATCGGAAATACCAAGGAAGTTGCTATTTACTGGCCAATGGGATAGGTAATTTTGATTTCCAACTTGATTGGATTAAGAACAATCTAGGTCCTTAGTGAGACACACCTCTGGGTATGTGGTGGCAGCAGTGGCAGTTTCAGGGGGGACTAAGTGAGGAGAGAAGTACTCTGAAGTAGGTGCCACCATCTCATGGGCCAGAGGCCCAGACTGAATAGAAAGGGGGAAGGAAAAAGTCAGAGGAGCGCCATCGTTCTCTCTCTCTCTGCTCCCTCCCTGGTGTGTCTAGAAGTGAGCAGGGAGTCTGGGATTCCTGCTGGCTCCCCTGCTGTGACAGCCTTGCTCTCTCACACTGTAAGCCGCTGCCTTACAGTACATCCTTCTTAAGTTGCTTTCTGTCAGTTTTTTCATCATAGCAATAAGAAATGCAGTTAATTTAGCCAAGAGTGGATTACATGTAAATGAATAGGAGTTCTTCCAACAGCCTACCATTTATTGCACATATAATGAATAGTCTTTTTTTTCCTGAATATTGCCTTCCTGGCTTCCGAGTACTGCTGTCTTAGACACCAGTGGCTAACCAGAAATAACTGGTCTCTCCATTTATACAGCCTCTCTTGTACAGTGGTTACATACATTTTCTCAGGTGACATGGTCAGGCCTCTGAGAAATAATGTATCTCTGTTAGTTACAATAAAAATAAAGGAATCATCTCTCGTGTTTACAATTCAGACAGTGCTGTGCTGAGGAGGGAGTGGAAGTAAGGCAGAGGCTTGTAGAGGCTGGAAAAGTGACTAGACAAAGGTCATCATAGCAACAGGGTCTAGGAATTCCACTAGAGTTGGGAGAGGAGAAGGAAAGGGAGAGCAGGAAAGGGTGAGGGAAGGAGAAATGGGATGGGAATGGACGGACAGGAGAGGAAGGGACAGGAGGGTGAAGGGGGCAAGAGGGAGGGAGAAAGGAATTGAGCAGCCAAGAATCAGCGATGATGCACACATGGCAGACAGGGGGTGGGGGATGTGACAAAGCTTATGTTTGGGCTTACCTTGCCAGCCATCCTCCTATCCCCTGCCCTGGGGTCTGCAACTGTGAACTGCATTTCTTAGGGGCCAGGACTGACATCCTAGGAGATTTGGGGCATGTGATCTAAACCAACTCACAGGGAGACCACAGAAAATTCACCAGTGTTTATTTGGAAGCTGTCTCTGCTCCTCATGTCAACATCTCTGAACTTCTTTCTGAAGCCCAGAGAGGCTATTCCAGGGACTTATTCGTATCAGAGTATTCACAGTGATATTAACCTGGGTTTGGGTGGTGCCTTTGAAGCATATTTGCTCGGTGATTCTTCCTAGTAATTTAATTTTTCTGTACTCCTTCCCCTGAGATGAGATCAGGATAGTGGCCCATCTTGTGGTGAGGATGACATAAGATGCTAATTGTAAAACGTCTAACATGCCTGTAGAGACTCTGTCAATGCCGGAAATCACAGTGGCCATGGATATTACTTCTGGTTTGATGCTCTTACAAATCTTGTCACTTTTGCTCAAGAATCCAAAGACCTTGTCTTCCTACTTCTTCATATTAGAAATCATCACTGTTCTCTGTTTTTGCTTATTTTTAGTCTTTGACACTTCCATACTATATAAAATGAATTTTGGTCACTTTACCAATATCCTTCCCTGCCCTACTGAAACCCTTCTTTCCAACAAGTTCCTCTCTTACATTAATGTTTTGGTGTGTGTGTGTGTGTGTGTGTGTGTGTGTGTGTGTGTGTGCCTCTATGTGCGTGTGTGTCTGTGTGTCTGTGTGTCTGTGTGTCTGTGTTGTGTGTCTGTGTGTTCCACCGAATATCATTAGCATTGCTTGCATAGCATGGGGATGTTATTTACTGGAGAATGTACAACTTATCAGTGACTGTACCAGTGAAGAAAATGACAACTATCCCCAACTAACCATTATCTGTCAACTGTCTCTCAAGAAGGAATGTGGCCTCATGAGCCGTTCCATACCCATAATGAAACATTGAAAAGCCTTGTCTTGTGCAGGTCCTATGTAGGTAACCACAGCTCCTGTGATTTCATGAATACAATAGCTATTTCATGCCTAGATGACAGCCTTTCACACCATGCCTCCTCCACCTTCTAACTCTTAAATTCTTGCAATTCCTACATTAGCCATGTTCCCTGAGCCTTGAAGGGGCGATAGAGAAGTCTTGGTTAGAGCCCTGCACCCTTTCGGGCAAACTGCAAGCCCCTGTCTCTGGTCCCTAGAGCTCAGATTTCAGATACAGCTTAGCCTCGCTTTTACATGAATGCTGAAGGTCTGAATTGGGTTGTCATGATTTCCCACAAATATTTCACCCATTGCGCCATCTCCCAAGCCCTGACACCAACTTCCTGATGCCTCTGTCTTTGCTATTCCCCTTTCAAATGTTGGTATGAAGTGAAAATTCATGTATTTGTAAGTTAGATGACCCTGAGTCTGAATCATCCAGCCACTCTTCTCTGCACTACAGTTATCTGCTTATGACAGCAAAATTCATTTGCAAGCATATGCTCAGGATAATGTATAGCGGCTCACAATTATGGATATGTTAGGAGGGGCACCTCAAATATTTGTTTTAAATTAAGTGAACCATATTTATTCATTTGAAGGTTTTATCTTTCTTTGTACTAGAAAACATGGAGATATTTTTGCCATAGACTGCAAAGCAACAGCAAATATTTGTGCATCTTTTGGGTTTGTTGATCTGGCTGTTAATATTTTTATGCCTGAATAAAATTGGTGGAGGTAAATAAAATAAGCCTGAAAATGAGAATATGTGACCATAAATCTTATAATTTGCTAAATAATGGTTGGCAATAATGCTAATTATTATAATTATATTATCTTTACTCTAATTTTATATGTAGCATAACATTTAAGAGCCCAATAACACAAATAGTAGCTCACCCTCTCTTCACTTGCAATCCAAACTTGACGGCCCAAAGAAAGCCGATTTTACTGTTTCGTTTTTAGTTGTTTTGGTATTTGACGATGTATTTTTCACTTCATGATGTAGCCACTGAATTAGACACCTAGGCATGACCCCCACCTGTCCCACTCTGGTGAGGTTTATGATGGCAGTGATGGTTGCTATATAGTTCTGTCCAATTTTCTTAGTAATCAAATTTTCAAGTAAGAATAAACACCAATTAAAATTCTGTTTATCTTTCATTTTTGATAGTATTGATTGGGTTTCCAGTGTGTTAAAGAAATCATCTCTCATATTCTTTCCATATAGCTTACCATGAAGCCTGGATTGTCCTCAAACTCACCAGGCATGTGAAGACGATCCTCCTGCCTTCACCTCCCAAGACCTGGGGTCACAGGAGTGTACCATGCCCACTTTTATGTGGTACTGAGGGTTGAACTCAAGGCTTCCTGAATGCTAGGCCAACACTCTACCAACTGAGCTTTGTCTCCAGCCTCCTTTATTTATTATAATTATTCTATAATCTTGCTTGTAAAGTTTGTACCTATTTTATTACCTATGCCACCCTCAATTGTATGGCCTGTCCCTACTACCTTACTTCCCATCCCTCTACCCTCTGCCTCTGGAGACTTTCTCCTTACCTAAGAGTCCATTCTGTTTTTAGGTCATCTTTATTTTTTCTTTTCATATGGGAGAAAACATAAGACCTCTTTTGCTTCTGCTGGCTAATTTCACTTAAGAAAACGATCTCCAGTTCAAGCCACTTTCCAGCAAACGCCACAGTTCCATTCTTTGTTTGTACTGAGTAAAACTGCATTGTACACGAATACCAGTGGTTCTAATCTATTTCTCCATTGGCAGGCCCTGTGACTGACTCTATAGCAGTAGCATTTTGAAGATGGCCACAGCAAGCCAGAGTGTGTGGATTCCTCTATTGTGTCCCACCTTTGACTCCTGTGGTGACCTGGGGGTTACTTTAGCTGGGTCCTGTGGTAGTTCTTCCTTTGGTTGTCTACACAGCTCCCATCTTGGTTTTCCCAGTGGCTGCACTAATTGACATTCCCACCCACAGTGTAAACAGGTTCTTTTTTGCCACTTTACCAGCATTTGCTGTTCTGTGTTTTCTCCATGGCAGCCACTCAGATGGGAGTGAGGTAGAATCTGCATGAAATTTTGACTTGCATTTTCCCAATAGCTAATGATGTTGGACATTTAGGGGTGGTTTTGTTTGTTTTGTTTTGTTTTCCATTTTTATTGGTTTATCTCACTCTTTGAAATTCCACATACACACAGAATGTATTCTAAGTGTTTCCTCTCCTTCACTTTCTTTCTTCCCTCCCATCCATATCAGCCTCCCGCCGCACAATCCCTTCTCCTAGATCCTGACCTTCCTGCATGTTTATTGGCTGTTTCTTTCTTTAAAGAAGTCTCTCTTGAGATCAATTGCCCATTTATTGACTGGATTCTTTACTCTTTGGGTATTTAACATTTTATTGATATGGCTTATTCTTTGGCGATTTCAAACATGTAAAAATGCATTCTGGTGACTCTCACCCCACCTTCTTCCATTGGTCTCTCCACCCTCCAGTCCTCCTACACTGACCACTCCTTTTCTATGATTCATGTCTTCTTGTTCTGTTTTCTGAGTCTATTAAATAGTCTGTATATATATATATATATATCACTTCTGGTAATGTTCTAAGGATTATAACATCTATTTTCTTCTGAAACTAAACTGATTTCTTGTTTTATCTTTAGATTTGTTTGTTTGTTTGTTTGTTTTTTTAAAAAAAAACTTAACTAAAGCATTATATTTCACATTCTTGTTTTCCATACAAGAAACTCATCTTAGGGCACAGACTCTTAGGGATGTTGAAGCAAAATGTGTCTTCCCTAAGACATGGCTCCTCTGTGTCACTTTACTGAAAGGAATCTGAGTTCAAAGAGGATCACAGGATTGCAAACGGCTGATGCAAAAGTTAGTGGAAGCTTTGTTCTCTTTTTCCTCTTTCCTTCTATTTCCTTTCTCACTCCCAGTCCCTTTACTTCTGTCTGCATTCTGTATTTTAAAAACAGCCTAGAAAGGAAGCTGATGGTAAGAGCTTTCAAGTGCTTCTTCTCACCTTGCCATGATAGAAATGCTGGGTTCACTGAGTGGACAAAGGCAGTGGGATTAGAAGGTGACAGACTACAGTTCAAATCCCTCTTCCACACTTGTTATTCTGAGATCTTCTCTGATGAATCTGATGGAGCTGTTTGTCAGTTGTTGGTAAGATTAATTGAGATAACACTAGTGGTCTTCCCAGCATTGTGCCTGATGAAATGCAGCAGGTGCCAACCAATGGGAGCTGTGATTTTTCAGGATGAGGAGCCAGATCTCTGGCCTCTCCATTGAAGGCAAGAATAAGGGCAGACATGAACTCTTCCTCAAATTCCATTTACCTGCCCTCATTCTGATCTTCTTCATTGTTTTTATCTTGAGGCATTTATTCCACCAAATGTGTGCACTTCAAATTCCACTCAATAACAAAGTGAAATTTCACAGGTCTTAGTTTATTCTTTTAATTTTTTGGAAAACCCATTGATCCTTGGCTTCTTTCCTATCATCTATTCAATAAATGTGTGTTGGGTCTTCTGAGCGATAGAGAGGATTTAATGGGCCTTCAGAAGGAAGACCATGTCTTGAAGCTTCCCTCTTGTATGGTCGCAGCAGCCACATGGTTTCTCTGCCTCTTGTCTCTTAGCCCTCAGTCCATCCTCTAGTACATCCACACTGCTCCCAGAGACATGTGTTGGTGATACAGATCTTGCCATATCTGTATCCTTCTCTGTGTGGACCAGCCATGAACCCAACAGGTTATGGGATTCTCTAATCATGGCCTGACATCCAAATGGCCCAAACTGGCAGAGCTCCTGCCACCTTCCCATCCCCTCTGCTTTGTTCTAGCCACCTCACCATCCTTCCTAGGACATCTTACCTTCATCTTTGCTCTGCTCAGGGTGCCCTCATGTCCTTTATGGTGAACAGCTCAGAATGCTAATGCATGGTCAGGTGTCAGATCCTTAAAGGTACTGCCACACACCTCCTGACTGGATGAGGAACTCTCATTGCTACAGCTGTATGCTAACACTCACCTGCTCAATGCCTTTGGAATATTGGTCATTGTAAACCACACAACCACTGCAAATAGCCAGGGACAAGCCTGCTATGTTAGCAAAAGCATTTAAACCTAGCACTTGGGAGGCAGAGGCAGGCATATCTCTGTGAGTTCAAGGCTAGCTTGGTCTACATAGTGAGCTCCAGGCCAGCCAGAACTACATAATGAAACCTTGTTTACAAGCTATACACGCCAAATCATACCAACATGACTGCACAAATATGATCTGAACAAGGAAGACACCAACGAACTTGCCAAACTGCATGAAGTAAAGCCCATGAGGCCTCAACCCCACACAAAGAACTATAGGCAACTGAGTAAAGCTGGAAGTGGGAGAGGCAGTCTTCCTCAGGGAAGGGCACACAATTGGTTGTCTACAGCCTAACAGTCAGCCCTGAAAACATGTATATATGCAACATTATATTGACTCAAATGATTATATTAAAGAATGTATATATATACACACACACACACACACACACACACACACACACACACACACACATATATATGCCTATGATAACAATTGATGAAAATTGGCCATAAATTTGAAGGAGAGCAGGGAAAGTTATATGAGAGGTTTTGGGAGGAAGGAAAGGAAGGAATAATGTTGTAATTAGAATACAGTTTAAAAAATAACAGCAACAACAAAACCCCACAAACTCAGGAACAAAAAAGTCTGCATGTGTAGGCCTTCCAGGTAAATATCATCAGTTTTTTCTTTTGTGGATGGTTGCTCCTATATATGCAGGCTACAGAGTACTCAATAAATCCCAACCCCCAGCCCCTGCTCACTACCACCCAGAGAAAGTCAGAGAGAACCAGAAGCAGCCCGGCCTCCATATACTGACCCACATCTAGAACTGAATTACAGCCTGCCAAAGCTTGCCAAACACAACATGTTCCTCTTTTAATTCACTTGATGCATTAAAATCATCTCTTCACATCCTGGTAGTGCTTTTTAGAATGAGATGACCTCAGGATTTGGTGTTGTTTAATCTACTAAATGCTGAACAGAAGCAAGTTCACTGTGGACCTCAATATGTAGTTAAGTGAGTAAATGAAAGAATAAAGAGGTGTACAAAGTTATGGAAGCGAGTTGGAGAGATGGCTCAGCAATTAAGAGCATTTGCTGCTCTTTGAGAGGTCCTGAGTTCAATTTCCAGTGCCCAAATGGCAACTCACAACTGTCTATAACTGGAATCCCATGGAATTTGATCCCTTCTTCCAATGTGCAGATGTATGTGCAAAGAAAACATCCATACACATAAAATAGATAAAAGATAGATAGATAGATAGATAGATAGATAGATAGATAGATAGATAGATAGATAGATGATAGATAGATAGATAGATCTTTAAAATGTTTTTAAAGGTTATAGAAGGTCTGACTTTATGACCAGGACATCACAGTGACATACCATATATGTAAAGCCAGCTGCTAAATGGTCCCAAGCAAAAGAAACAGGAATACTGTCTCATGTCATAATAAGTAGACCATGCCACACTAATCAGTCTTTTCTATTTCAATAAAACATAAAAAGTTAACAAAGTATTTAAGAACTGCCTGTCAGAAAGGTAACTGTAAGGTAAATTGCTAAATGGTCTTATTAGTAAAAAAAACCCAGAGCCAGATATTGGGGTTAAAACAGAGAAATCAGAGGAATAGGATAAGCCACAGCTGACCTTACCTACCAACACCTCAGTCTCCAGAGACCTACTTCCTGTATACCCACACCTGTATGCCTTTCTATTCTGCCAACTTACTTCCTCTCTCTGCCCAGCTATATCACTTCCCTGTCTGTCTGTACAGACATCCAGACCTGTATGGTTAGGGCTGGGATTAAAGGCATGTGTCACCATGCCTGGTTCTGTTCCCCAGTGTGGCCTTGAACTCACAGAGATCTGCATGGATCTCTGCCTCCTGAATGCTAGGATTAAAGGCATGTGCTACCATTGCCTGACTTCTATATTTAATATAGTGGCTGGCTTTATCTTCTGATCCTCAGATAAGCTTTATTAGGGGGACACAATTTATCACCCACAGGTAACTTTCTAGATAGGGACAGAGTTGTCATGAAATTAGCCCCCAGGTACCTTGTCATTGGATCCCAGGAGATCTTAGTGACCAGCCCAGAGTGAGGCCTGGCAGCTTGTGTTTCTCATTGATAAATCAACTGTAGGTGTCTAGCCTGGTGGAGCTGGAGGCTTACACAAGGGTCACAGACACAAGGGGGTCTGACTTGAATGGAAAAGTCTCGCATCATAGAAACAGGGCGTAGATGGCGGCTTGCTGCTCATCAAGCACTAGTGGCATTGGTAGCGTTCTGATATTGGAGGACCTGCTGCGTGTGTGGTCTCAGACCTTCCTCACAGCATGTGCACTCTCTTGATGGGGTGATAGATCTCATTCCATGCTTAAGGAAACTATGCAAGGTGCCAAAGTCTGTGGGGGAGTACTCACAAGCTGAAAGTTGGCAAGACCCTACTCCTGAGGATGCTGTCTAAGTGGGTCTCTGAGCCTGGGTTTCATTCCCTATAAAATGAAGATTACATAAATAATTCTTATAAAGAAATTCTTTCAAAAACTGAATTGATTCTTTATGGAACTTTGAAAATGAGAAGGTATTGCTATTGTCACTAGCTTGAAATTGCAGCACCCACATATCAGGATCTGTGGGGGGAATCAGGTATGAGTAAATAAATACCTAATGCATATAGCTTCATAGCCAGACAGGGCTATTCAGATTTGGCATTATTGGCAGTTTAGGACATGTAATGGTAAAAAGTTGTCTGGTAGATTGCATGTATATAAACAAACTTCATGTCTGCTCATCAGTTGCCACTTTTCTTCACACATTTTCCACAGTTGTGACCATGGCCTCTGGAGGATAAAAATCATGCTTAGCTGAGAGCTACTGGGTTAAGTATTCATTAGGTGTCAACTGTTGCTGTTAATCTTACCTATCCACTTAGAACTCAAAATAATCCTGTGATTATTAGGTGAAGTAGGGCTGCTCCAGACTCAAAAGCCCATGACTTTCATACTGAAAGGAAAGCTGAGCCTGGGTGGCTTTGGGTTTGCTACAGTGGATGAGTTTTGCCAAGCTGATAATGCCACTCAAGAGCAAGGCAATGATTCTCAGCCCTAGCAGAAGAATGTGTGTTTATTCTGACCCCTTACATCTTTCAAAGTCAGGCTTTGACTTGTAATGATGGTGATGTTGATATTTTATCACATTGATCTTTTAAAATGGCTTAATCCTCTGGACTCTAGAAGTTATAAAAAGAGTTTCTGAATCATTCAATAGGATTTGAGTCCTCTCTTGTTTATGAAGCTCTGGATTTTACCCACCACAGATGGCTCATGACTGGATAGCAACTGGCTTTCCAATTGCCTCTTCTCTTTACACATCACTGTCACCAATCAATGGAATCAACATTGTGAACATGGAGTTGCTGCCTTCCAGACAATGGTGATGCCCTGCTGTCCTCTGTGGTGGGCGTGAGAGTATGACTGTTGGCTCATGTGACAGCTAGAGAAAGCAGAACTAAGTCTCATTTCAATAACACAACTAAGTCAGGGATGGCAACCTTTGATTCCTGTCCAAAATGTCAACTGTGGCCTCTAACAGTTAAATTTTAGGCTGAAATCAGCCACTTGACCTGTTCAGTTGATCAAGAGAAGAATCAAATTAAAGTCTGTGTAGAAATGAGACAACTGTTTGTGCAATGTGCTATATCTACAAGATAAAAATTTTGTGAATTTCAATGACATTTAACTTTTGAGACAGTCTACAAGTTTTTGACTGACATTCTGACTTGTACTTTACCATTCTCAAAGACAGAAATAAAAAGAGGCTGTGCCAGTCTCTAAGTGACCTCCCATCACATCTGATCCAAAGTCTAGAATTTCTAGTCTCACATAGCCCTGCCCTTTTTTTCCTCAGCATCTCTTCCCCTCCTCCTCTCTCTGTCCTCTCATCTGACCTACAAAGTCATCAGCCAGTGGAGGACCTAGGGAGAAACTCTACTCTGGCAGAGAGGTTGCCTGTGTTGTGAAATGGCATCTGTCTATAGCAGTCTCAGAACCTGCCTGCCGGCTACATGCAGACAGTACATCTGGCAAAGGGGAGAAGACTCAGCTATGCTAATGGACAAGGATATCCTGTGTCCTGCAGTGATGAAGAGGGATATGGGAAAGCAAGCCAAAGGGACTGTGCTTCGGGCTCTGTGAGAGTGATACACACTTTATGAACCCAGACGCAGACAGCACGACTCCATGCTTCTGGAGGTGCTCTTGTTTGGAAACAAAAGAATATTCTAGCAATATGGGCTCCTGGAGCCAGGACCTGCCTCTCACTTTCAGTGCCTCTCTGTTAGCTAGCCATGGCCTACTTTCTTTGTTGGTCAGAACTGAATTTTAATTGGCTGTGTCTTCCACTCCTCCTGCACCACCTCTTTCTGGAAGCTTCCAAAGAGACTAAACAAAGTCACCAAGTCAGTGCTGGCATCGCTGTAAAGCAAAGTCCTAACTTGTTAAGATGTCATCAAGACAGATTTCATTCTATGTCCCTAGCCCCTTTTGCAGACTTACCCTTGTCTCCTGTCTCAGAGATGCCAGAAGAGCTTAGCAGTCTCTGTAGGTAAACAGAGAGGGTGGGAACAAATATTGATTCAAGGGATTAGACCCCCACAAAAAAAAAAAAAAAAAAAAAAAAAAAGCAAAAAATCCTCTCACAGCCAGCCAAGCAGGGCATCAGCTAAGTGAATCTGCCAAAAGAACAAGGTAAATCTTGTATCCAGTCAAGAAGGACAATGGCCTGGGCCCTGGCGATGCAGGAAAGGAAGTCACTTTCCGTTCCCTGGGTCAGCCTCTGCTAAGTAAGTGGACTTGAAGAAGGGGCAAAAGGCTGCTGAGTGGTGGGTGGAGCTCCGGCCCTGCTGCCAGCTCCTGCTGATCCCACCACTCTCCACAGAGTGCTTCCTTAGGAGAACACAGCTGAAAAACTGCCCTTCTGTTGCATGAAATTGACCCAGTGATGCCAGGTGTCAGAGCCTGTGAACCTGTGCACATCAAAACAGTGACACCCTCTTCTACTCCTGGAGGAAAGAAACCAACCCTGTTGACAGCCAGGCATATAAGAGGAAGAGAAAAGAACCAGAGCATGTGGATTCACTCATTCAACCAAGAATTTGAAATGAGGGCCTCCTGAGTCAGGCACAAGGTGGACTGTGGATCCAGATGAGTGGCCAGCTCAGAACCAGATAGAATATATTCCCTGCCTAATGTCATTCAAGGTTCAGACATGTTTAACTCAGGCCTGTGGGTCTCATGTACCACTGCATAGCTATGAATGTGCCCCAATACAAAATGATAAACTTACTTAAAACATTTTTTTTAAAAAAATTGTAACTAGATTGCTCACTTCTCAGCAATGAACTTATTTCATGGCAATAACCTATTGCAATGTGAACTATAACATGCCCAAGAGTTGAATATTATTAATGCTGTTTTCCAGATAAAAAAGTAAGACAGGAATTAGTATCTTGCCTTAACTTTCCCAGGGTGGTAAGTGGTAGAGTGTAACACAAATTTTAAAAGGTCTTATTAGTAAAAACAAACCCGGAGCCAGATATTGGGGTAAATGTTGAAAAATCAGAGAAGCAGAATAAACCACAGTTAACCTCACCTCACCAACTCCTCAGCCAGTCCTGTTTCCATAAACTGAAAGCCTCTGAGTCCTCACCCAGAAGGGATCTCAGCTGAACTGCTTGAAAGCCTCTAGTTCCTGGTCCTCACGCCTTATATACCTTTCTGCTTCCTGCCATCACTCCTAGGATTAAAGGTATGTGTCCTTCCCAAGCAAGACATGAAATCTCAAGTTCTGGGATTAAAGGTATGGGCCACCACGTCTGGCTCTGTTGCCAGTGTGGCCTTGAACTCACAGAGATTCAGAGGGATCTCTGCCTCCCAAGTGATAGGATTAAAGGCATGTGTGCCACCATGTTCTGGCTTCTATGTCTAATCTAATGGCTGTTCTGTTTTCTGACCCTAGCTAAGTTTGATTAGGGTACACAATATATTGGGGGACACAATATATTACCACAGTAGAGTTGGAATTTGAACTTGATGATCTGGGTCTAGTGTTTAAAGGAATGAGATGGTAGGATGGTTGTTTAGGCTGAGAGTCTAGCAAGCACAAAGACCTTGGTTTGAATTCCAGCATCCCATAAACCAGTAGTTTTCAACATGACCGCATAGCAGATGCTGCAGGGTACTTCATGTGTTCCTATCTTTGTTTATCATGACAGTCCTAGAGAGGAGACAACAGGGCTCCTCTTTATAAAGACAACAGGTCTTCTTTATAAAACTAAGAAATGGAAACTTACGTTTTAGTAAACTGCATCACAGTATCTATGTTTTTGGTGGCAGCATAGAGAGTTGTGACCAGTTCAAAAGCCACACTATGCTACAAACTGTAAAATATTGTTCTGATCACACCTTAAGGACTTGGAAGTTCATGTATGTGGAAAAGGGTGAATGAAAAAGTCATAATAACAAAGAAATAAATGATGAGGTAGCCTGTTTCTGTAAAAGGGGTGGGGTTGGGTGCAGGCATTCCAGAAGGAAAAAGTCACAGACACAGGTTCAGAAACATTAGGGTGTGTCCAGAGATAGTAATCATTTAGAGTTATGTACAAGAGTGGAATGTTAGAGGAAAAACTGGAGTAGTGAGTTGGGGCAACTTTTGAAAATCATTGAGTTTTTCATTGTCACTGAAAAATAAGCTATGTGAAGACAGAATATTACAGTAAAATACTGGGGTGTTCCTGGACTGCATTTCAGCTAGCATTTAATAGCACCCCCCCCTGCATGATAGGTGCTTAGATGTGAGCTCACAAAGTGTCTGCTTTCAAATCCACAGTTAAATCTCTGTGCCATGTATGAATCTACTCTTTGGACTTCCAAAGCATGCTGCCAGAAGCAGGACTTATCCACACTGTTTCCTACCTGAAGGTCCTGCCTCAGGGTCACCAGCTTAAGTGACAATTTTCCATTCAAGGGCTATAGATAAAGGAGGGAGAAATATTGAGATGAGAATATGTCCTCATTGCATAAGAGTCTTTGGAAGTTGCTTTTCTTTAAATAAATAAATAAGAATTAATACAGCCAGATGATAAGAGTATTTTGAAATCTTTAAATAACCTGAAATCTTAAAACAAAAAAATCATGTTAGCATGTTTTATTCTAGAGTGACTTCTTTTTCATTTGAAAAAAAAAAAAAACACCCAAGAGAAAGCAAACATGGAGAAGGTCCCATAAGACAGATTCAAGGGGAGCTTGAGACGTAGCTCTGGAGTTAAGAATACCAACTGTTCTTCTGGAGGACCTGGATTTGATTCCCAGAACCCACATAGTGGCTTACAAATGTCTCCTCCAGTGCCAAAGCACAGATATCCTCTTCTGGCCTCTGCATGTATTAAACATGCAAGTGGTACACAGATATTCATGTAAGCAAACACCCATACACATAAAATAAAACAAAAAATATTTTTTTAAAAAATGAACAAGCCTCCAGGTGGATAGTTACTTGTTGTGGAATATTATTTTAACTATATAAAGATGTTACATTGGTTTATTTTGCAGTATTACTTTAACTATATAAAGGTGTGTTACATTTACTTATGCTGCATTTGTTCAGTTATGTAAAGATGTATTGCTGTTTCACCTTTCCTGCCTAAGGCATCTAATTGGTCTAATAAAAAGCTGAATAGCCAATAGCTAGGCAATAGAAGGATAGGCGGGGCTGGCAGGCAGAGAGAATAAATAGGAGGAATCAGAGGAGGGGAAGGATGCCCAGGGCCAGGCAGCCACCAGCTAGCCAGACATGGAGTAGGACACACAGAATGAAAGAAAGGTAAAAAGTCAGAGGCAAAATGTAGATGAAGAGAAACAGGTTGAATTAAGATATAAGAGCTAGTGGGACAAGTATAAGCTAAAGCCAAACATTCATAACTAATACTAAGTCTCCATGTCTTTATTTGGGAGTTGGTTGGTGGCCCAAAAGAAAGCCTGTTATAGTAACTCACCAACCACAGTGACTAAGAACCCCAGGCAGCTTGGACTTACTCTTGTGTCACCTCACTTCTCAATTCTTAGGCAGAATAATAACAGAGCCCACATCATCGTAATAATAAATAAGGGACTTGGCAGATTAAGTACATAATGTTGATAAGTGCTTATCATTAGTGATAATTATACCCAACGTGATTTTAAAGTCAATAGAGCAAATATTGAAAGATGATCAAAAGTTAAAGAATTTTTGCTGCTGAAATAATGAAGATTTTTTTCCCTTTGGGATAAATGACTTGAACTATCCAAGTATGCACATTTACACACATGCATATTCTCTCTCTCTCTCTCTCTCTCTCTCTCTCTCTCTCTCTCTCTCTCTCTCTCTCTCTCTCTCTCTTTCTCTCCTCAATCTACAATGAAGGACATAGAGCATATTTCAACTTAAAAATGAAGAACTTGAGGTTTAGGAAGGGGCTTGGGAGGTTGGAAGCCATGCAGACAGTTTTTGACACCTTCTTGGCACACAGGAAACTTCCCACTCAGGCAGGTGAGGCCTGCCCTTTCATTGAGCATTTTCAGAGAGTGAAGAGAGAAGAACAGGGGAATTTACTTTAAAAGCAGATAAAAGTTAAAGTCTCTGTTATCTAGGCAAATGGATTAGATGTCCTGAAGGACAAGAAGTAGGGGGAAGTTTACTTTGGTCAGGATGAAAAGGCAGACAGATGGACACGAAGGAGAGCTGGAGTTGTGCTCCATGAGGCTGAAAGGAGAGAAAAGGCCATAGCAGATCACACCAGCCACATGGAGAATTTTGCATTTTAAATCAATAAAAATTGGTTGTGAAAGTTCTGACTGCCATACCATTTTGGACATCACTGAGTCTAATTCCATTTGAAGATTACATGAATAAAACAACGTGCTCTGCAGCAGGACTGCTGCTCTGATTAATAGCAAGTTGGATTTGCAGTGTTTGAACAAACCAGTAACTTGTTTTTAAATCACCTAACCTGAAGTTTGGAGTTGAAAGGGTAGGAAAAATAACCAAAGCCAGGATCGTCAGAAATCTCTTTGCTTTTCCCTGTGATCTTGAGCTCTTATCACCCCACACATCACTTCTGCATTCAAGTCAGAATTAAATGATGATGGTGCAGGGCAGTGACAGCCATGTCTCTGTCTTTTTACCAGGAAAACTGTGGAAACAACTGAACCCACAGAAGCCTTGTGCTTTCCTGGCAGGGTCCCAGGAATGAGCTTCGCGGCCCCACCTATGTGTAAGGGAAGTTTACCACTTGGCTCTGAAACTCAGCAGTCTGGAGTGGCAGCACTAGACCAAGGACTCAGAGAGAGCTTCTGCTTTGTCACATAAGATGCTATGCATATCTGGGTTGCCTTGCCCAGCCTTAATACAAGGGAAGATGCTTAGTCCTACTGCAGTTTGATATGCCATGTTTTGCTGATATCCTTGTGAGGCCTGCCCTTTTCTGAACAGAAATGGAGAGGAGTGGGTTGGGGGAGGAAGAAGGTAGGTTGGTGGGTGCTGGGAGGAGAGGATGGGGGGAAAACTGCATCCGGAATGTAAAATAAATACATTTATTTATTTATTAATAAGAAATTGTAGCCACAGGAGTGTAAAAGTAAAGAAAATGGTGCTATAGCTACGCAGTAGTAAGAGAACGTAATGATGATAGTAGATAGATGAGCACAGAGCTTACGTAATGAATCACAGAGAGGGAAACTAAGCTGTTCAGCAAATATTTTAAAGAAATTAAGGATTTGCAAAATAGGAACTCAAGTGAGCTCTATAGAGCAATACCAAATTAGAAAAATATCAATACTGGAAAATATTGGCAATATTTTGGGTGATGTAAAAATATGCTGACTCTCTATGATAGCAAGAGTAGTGTGACCCAGGCAGGGCTACTCCGTTTGATAGCTGTTTATACTCATAACTCACTCCATGACTCTCTGACTCCTAGACAATTGTCTACTGCCAGTCATCAGGAAACAGATGTAAGGACTACCAGGGCAGAAAATGTTTTTAAATGAAAAGAAACTTGAAACAACTCAAATGTTCATCAATAGAATAATAAAGTATAAGATAGTGGAATGTAGCAAATAATATTTAAAAGAAAAGATCATGCAGAATAACTTAGATAAACTTTATAAATACATAACAGAATAAAAATTAAAATAATATCATAAAGAAATATAGTAAATGTGTATTTATTGTAAAATTCAAATTAGGCAAAATGTAAAATACTTTTTAGGACTGCATTAATAGGTGGTTATTTTTAAGCTAATTTATTTAGTTTTTTTGTATATGCATATACCCATGCATGTACATGCCACAGTGCATGTGTGGTGATCAGAAGACAACTGGGCTCAGCCCTCTCTACAGGATCACACCCAAGTTATAAGACTTGACAGCAAGCATCTTTACCTACTGAACCATTTCACCAACCTGAAAATAGTTTTCTAATCAGGAATGTTCCACCAAAAAAAAAAAAATTAGCATAGCTACCCCTTGGGGAAATTGTAGAGAAACATGCAGTTCAGCCAATGTTGGAAAGCTTTGAATCTAAAGGTGGGTGGCAGCTTCCTAAGTATTCATTTATTTTTATAACTGCCTATACCTTACTTATAGCCCTTTCAGTATGAAATACTACGCAATAAAAATTTTAAGGAAAGTGAACTATCAAACAGTGGAGTGACACAAAACAACTCTAAATTTCTGGATACAGAAATGGAGATACATGCAAGCATAAAATGCTACATGCAGATGAATGGCTGTTTCTTCCTAGTAATTTCTCTGCATTGTCCAGATTCTACAGTGGGTATATATTAGTAGTAGAAAAATATAGAAGTAAATATCACTGAAAGCTCCTAACCAGAAATTCACATTCAATTGTTTCCAAGTTTCTTGAGTTGTGCTTTGAAAAATATCCCTAAAAGCTGACTTTTTAAAACTGGTGACTCCAAAATCCTGTTGCTCAATGGCTTTGATTTCTCCCCATACGTGCATCATCTATGATAAGAAATAAACTTGTAAAAATATTTCTGAGTGATTATCATAGAATTGGATCTTTCATTCAAAATGAGAATGGTAATGTTGTCTACTGTTTTAAAAATTGCTTTATATGGTTTAAATGCTTTCAAGCTCATCTCATAAGATGGGAATTTGTGTTTGCTCCACGGAGACAGAAATAAATTAGAGAGCTGGAAGATATTTTAATTGGCTTTGGCTGGGTTTCTCCTAATTCCATCTTCATTATCAGGACTAGCAGAGGCCTCCTCGGATCTGTGCCTGCATTAGGCAGCCCAGTCCCTGCTCTCTGTTTTAGATACACAGGTCTCAGTCAAAACCAACACCTGCGGCTAGAAGATCTTCAGTTTCTCCAGAAATGGGGGTTCTCTTTAACATCAGAATGTTTAGTGCATCCCACCACAGCACATAATATTTCATCTCTTGATTGGGAGAAATAACAAAAGTAGATTCCATAAATTCAAGATGGCCTTGAGGGTCCTGTATTTTATCCATCACTCTCCTTGGCTATGAAAACATAGCTTGGATTCCCATGGGCAGATAGCCTCAGATGCCATGGGTTGAGGGCTGGATCTCCAAGACTGCCTCCTCCTCCAGATGTCAGTGACAAGCTCCACCTTTTTCATCTGTACTTCTTGCCAGCCATAAGCAGGGAGGGTTTCCTACAAACCCCTCCTCGGACAGGAGTGCTTCCCTAGAGAGGCTCAGAGAGTGCAAGGGCATACTTACTCTAGGGTTTTGTGACAGAGGATGTTACAAAGGACTCCAGTGAATATTTGTATGATGGTATGAATGAAAATGGCCCCCTATAGGCCCATAGGGAGTGGCACTATTGGGAGGTGTGGCCTTATTGGAGGAAGTGTGTCACTGGAGGGTGGGTGGGCCCTGAGGTTTCAGATGATCAAGCCAGGCCCAGTGTCACTCTCTCTCTTTCTGCTGCCTGTGGATCCAGATATAGAACTCTCAACTCCTTCTCTAGCATCATGTCTGCCTGCATGCTGCCATGCTTCCTGCCATAATGATAATGGGCTAAACTTCTGAACCATAAGCCAGACCTAATTAGAAGTTTTCCTTTACAAGAGTCGTGGTGGTCATAGCAACAGGAACCCTAACTAAGACAACTTGCAACAGGGAGGCATGTGAGAAGGTGAACAGGACTTCCTTTCTTTACAGGATGTAATTCCTTCCAAACTCTATCCATTCAAATTCTTGTGGACTTTTATGGAGGCTCCAGAGATATATAATTGATCAAATCATTGGCCATTGGTGAGCAACTCGGCCATCACTCTGATGGATAGCGGGATGTATGTGAACCCCTTGATTGTTTGATAGTTTTCCAGTGTTAACTTCTACCATGATAAACACCAAGAAAACTAAACAAAAGCTCTTTGAAGACCTCAACTTAACACTATAAAGCCTGGGTCTGAAGAGATGGTTCAGTGGTTAAGAGCACTTGCTGCCTTTGTAGAGGTCTTGGGTTTGATTCCTGACACCCACATTGGGTGGCTCACAAATGTCTGCAACTTTAGTCCCAGAAGATCTGGTACTCTCTTCTGGCTCTAGCAGGCAATAGGCATATGCATGATGTACATACATACATACAGATAAGAATTCATATATATAAAATCATAAAACAAAATCTTAGAAATATTAAAAATACTTAAAACATTTGGGAACTGTTAAGTTACTAAAGTTTAAACTGGTATGTGTGAGTGTGTGTACAGTTGTTTGTGTATTTGGGTGTGGATATGCATGGAGGCCAAAAGTCAATCTCAAATTTTCTGACTATTCCAGAGGACCTACGTCTGCATACCCTGGATCCTCCCGAGGCTCAAATTTATACCAGATTCTGCAGCGCTGGTCAGTTTCCACTTCCTGGGGATTTATAACCAGGTTTATGCTCTCACATGGTTACATATTTGAACTAAAAGGTACAGAACACTCATAATAAATGATAGTGTAAAATGAACACTAATTGTGATGCTGTGGGAGTCAGGCCTTTGAAACAGTTGATTTGGGGCTCTCTGGGTTCCATCCATTGGGATAAAAAGGACATTCTGTATGGTCTACACATTCGCATACTTTCTCCGGCGCTGCTGTACTCATTCTCCTGACATTTTGCTTGGGTTGGGGGAATGAGACATTTTCCCAAAGCAGAATACAGGGAAGCTGCATTTGCCCCTTGCTGGTTTTCCAGCCCTCTCGCCGGATTGCTTCTGTTTGTAGAGCCCCTCTAGAAAGCTCCAGTTGATCAGCCCTTTGATTTTGCCACAGGAGTTTCAGCACTAACACATGTTGGAAATCTACAGGGAGAATAAGCCCAACTTAATAGAAATAAAGGTGTGATTAAGGAGATAATCTGTTCAGTGTCAGTCACATTTTTGAGAATTTATTATCCCTTGGAAATCTCCGACTATTAGGGGCTTGACTTCCCCCACAAGAAATGTTCATTGCCTGTGCCCCAAGTGAAAAAGTTATTTTCCCATTTTAATTAATAGTGTGTGTGTGTGTGTGTGTGTGTGTGTGTGTGTGTGTAAGCAATTCTAACCTCTTAATTTACAGTTCTACTCTTCTCTCTCATCCTTCCTGAACCCATTATTCTCTCTCTCTCTCTCTCTCTCTCTCTCTCTCTCTCTCTCTCACACACACACACACACACACACACACTCCACATTGAACATATAGACATTATACAGATTTAAAGTCAAAGATCCCCCAACTTACTGAAGAAAATTTGCTGTAGGCAAGGCTGCAAATTTGTGTTGATGACATGCAGTTATTCAGTTAGGGCTCAGAAAGAAGTCAGGCAACCAATTTACCATCTGATTGATGGATGGAATAAATAGCTGCTGGACTATTGTTGAAATGCAAATGAAATTTTACTTCCAAGCATTCAGGGAAACAGAGATTGATGGTGGAGCCAGCTGTTCCTCCCATTGCTCAAATAGGTAAACCGATGACTGATGAGCATGGATGGGGGGTGGACAGGGTCTGGGTGAGGTGCTGAAGGGGCTGGTAATTTCTGTCACTTCGGCATTTAGCAGGGAAGACTCTTGTTATGATAAGGCAGGTTGAACGTAGACTAAGACTCTCCTACTAACTTTGTCTTTTTGTTGTTGATAATGCAGAATAGAACAAGAGGTGGGGAGGAGGGTGGCTATGGGGAGAAGAGGGAGGGCACTCGGTAGTCATTTCTCTATAGTAACCTTCCTGAGATGTGACTGACACACACACACACACACACACACACACACACACACACACACACACCCCTACCTCTAACACAGCCTAAAGGAAAACTCTACTCCCCACTCTCTCCTGGTAGCATTCTCTACTGGGACCCTGAAGACCAAATCCCATGCCCCAGTGTACTCTGCACTGTGTTATAGTGAAAAGTCAAATCTTCAGGAAAATTCTCCTTCCATTACTCATGCCTTGCACATGTTACCACGTCCTCTATGCTCAGTCCTCATGGCCATAAAATAGGAGTTCACTCAGTTATTTATTCAACAAATTCCATATGCAAGACCTTGCTCTAGAAGCTGGGGGACTGAAGTGATCAGACTTTGCCAAAGAAAGTGTTCGTGAGAACAATGAATGGTGTGAACATTGAAAATGATGTGTTTTAAAGACCTTACATAGTTCTGAAGTAGATAGGCACTCAATAAACACAACTGAACTATCCCCATAATGAAGTGAGACCAGAGATACATGGTTCGTGGGAGTGTCGAATGTGAAGTGGATATAACTTGCCTGAAATCAGTGCAGGGAGCACTGTTGGCTGGGATCTAGGAGACACACCATCCAGCTCCATGCACTTGTGAGCATGGTGGATGGTGTCTTTTTTTAAATTAATTTTGCATACCAACCACAGATCCCCCTCTCATTCCTTCTCCTGCTTCCCCATCCCCCCAAGCCCCCCACCCCTGCTTTTCCTTCCCCTGACCCACTCCCCATCCCCTCCTCCAAAAGGGTAAGGCCTTCCGTGGGAAGTCAGCAGAGCCTGGTACATTGAGACAGGACCAAGCCCCTCTCCCCTGCCTCAAGGCTGGGCAGGGTGTCTCACCATAGGTAATGGGATCCAAAATGCCAGCTCATATGCCAGCGATAGATCCTGATCCTACTGCCAGGGGCCCCTCAAACAGACCAAGCTACACAACTGTCTCCTGTAGGCAGAGGACCTAGTCCGGTCCCATGCAGGCTCCACAGCTGTCAGTCGTGAGTTCGGTGGATGGTGTCTTAGTTAGGGTTTTTATTGTTGTGATAAAACATCATGATCAAAATCAACTTGGAGGGGAAAGTGTGTATTTCATCTCACAGATTATAGTCTATCACCGGGAGAAGGCTAAGCAGGAACTGAAGGCAGGAACCTGGAAACAGGAACTGTGAAGCAAACGCCATGCCAGAGTGCTGCTTACTGGATTGATTGCACCCCATGGTTTTCTCGTCCTGCTATCTTATGCTATCCAGGACTACCCACCCAGGGGTGGCACTGCCTGTTGTGCAATGGGCATACCTAAATCAATCTTTAATTAAGAAAATGCCCAAGAGGCTTGCCCACAGGCCGATCAAGTTGGGGTATTTTCTCAATTGAGTTTCCACTTCCCAAGTGACTTTAGTGTCTTTAAACAGAAAAACTAGCCAGCACGGATGGAGATGGGCAGACCAAGTTATCAGGGAGGTTTATGTAGTGGGACTTACAAATCTGAGGCTGGCGCCTTCAGGTGATAAGGATATGTACACTCAACAATAGACCCTTTTTATCAACAAGGCAGAGATAATTTGAGATTATTATAGCCTAATTGAGAAGGAATGACTCTGAGAGAAAATGGAGACTAATGGACATGCCATTAGCAGTGAGGAGAGATCATGAAGGCTTGAGCTTGAACAGTGACCTCGAAAATTAAAAGTGTGGTGGGGAAAACCCCATCAGAGAAGCTCACAGACTCAGGAACACACCGGATGCAAAGGGAGAGGTGACCAGAAAGTAATTCAGGCTCTGACATAGGTTGGACAGGTGAAAGGGGAGGGCACACACTGACAGGAACTCAGGAAGAAGAGCTGGGATCCAGGGAAGGTCATGAGTTTAGTGCTGGACTTGGGTCTGAGGTACATGTGGTAGGCCACAGGGCCATGGCAGACATGCATCTGATGTGGGGACTCTGGTCCTTGCACAGCTGCTGTTCAATGCTGGTTTCCCCGACAAAGTGGAAATCTATTTACTCATCCACCATATTTTTAGTTCCTGGTTCAAAGAATGTCTAAGAAAAGAAAAGTGGAATGGAAAACAGAAGAAAAGGAAAAAATGGAAAAAGGGAGGGAGGGAGAAAAGGGGAAGTGAGAGAAGGAGAGGAGGGGAGGAAGATTGAAGGGAGATGAGGAAGAGAGTGAATAAGAGAAGGTGGGAATAGAGAAAAAGACTGAAGAGGAAAAAAGGAGGGAAAGGAAAAGAATGAAGAAAATGAGTAAATAAGGCTGGGTAGAAGGAAGGGAGGGAGGGAGAGAGGAAGGGAGGGAGGGAGGGAAGGAGGGAGGGAGGACAAGATAAAAGAAAAGGGGGGTATGAAGGGAGATGGGGAAGAAAGAAAGGCCCATCCAGTAGTTAGATTAGCATTATCAACCACCAGCTTCACCCAGCTGCTCATATACTACGGATATAAACTATAAATCAGTTTCTTAAATCTTTGCCACCCCTACCAAAAGGTAGGTGAATAAGAGAAATAAGAATTTCTCAAGCACATGCTGTTGATCAGGAGTAACTAAATCCTAGGCTTCCTCGCCGTCCCTGCTGCATCCACCACAGTGTTTTGCAGAATTTGCTGAGAGGTGTTATCCTGGGGGATGTTTCGGTCTCTCGTAGCAGGTGCTGTCTAATAACTGGACTCTCATAGCTTGTCCCCTTCTGGTGCTTTGGATTTCCCCCTCCCAAATCCTATCCTAGAACTGTTATATTTTCTATTTGTTGTTCTACACATCATAGCCCATGCCTTCCCTCCCCTTCTGTTTCAGCAAACTCTCTCAAGTTGTCTCGCTGCCCTAAGAAACTACTTCTGTTTTCTGATAGTCTCAACATGTTGGCCAGCCTGCCAGCTGAAGCCTACAAATGTAGGGTGACTAATAGGAGCCTGGCTGAAGTGTCTGCCTGTGAGGCCAACACTTTCAAAATATGTTCAATGCTACATTATGGCTTACTTTCGGAGTTGGGCTTAATTGCATTTAAAATACTGCTGCTAGTGGAGAAGAGTGCTTGCAGGTGCCTGCTGGGTGGAGACAACACCACAGACAAGTCTCCTAGATCACACCTGGTGGGACACCGCAGCCCAGCTTGCTCTGGTGGTATCGGTCTGCACCTGCCCTCTCAGCACAATGGTTAGCAGACTCAGCGAATTCTCCCATCTCCGGGTTTAAATGATGGACTCTATACCTTACTTTGCCATCTCTAATCCTTGTCCTCTGAATTGAGACATCAGGAATCCCACGGTAGATGAAGCGTCTAATGCTCAATGAAGTCAGATTGCCTGCTTGATGTCTGACAGCTTATGTGTTGGAATTTGGACTCTGATCTAGGCGGCACATCAGACAGCAGCATTCCATGTGGAATTCGTATGAAGAAGGTGATCAAAGCATTTAGTGTCTGAAGAAAGATTTCCACATGATCCAGGAATTTTTACTCTGCAGATGAAACTGTGCACAGACCCTTTTCTCTGTGTTGGTGTGCACCTGGCAGGATTTTCATGAGGGGATTGACCCTGTATAAAGACAGGGAAGATAAACAGTGTGGCTTCTCTTCAGCCTTAGCCCTCTCTGTACTCTCCATCCACCCCCAGTTCCATATTCCTTATCTCCTTTTCAGCAAGACATTGGGAAATAGGTAAACTATGTCACCAAAGACCTGGATTCAAACCCGTAGCTGCTACTTATTAGCTGATTAACCTAAAGCAAGTAGTTTGAGAGCTATGTGCTTCAAATTTGTCCTCTACAAAATGAAGGCTAGTATCTATTCCATAGAACTGTAGTAAGGGCTAAATATGATGATATATGCAGTACCCATACAGTCATGCCAGCCTATAGCAGCTACTTAACAAGACTTAGTCCCCCCACTTAACTCAGCAATGATCTCATAATCCTCATCAATTTAAAGGGGTTAGGATTATCTCCCCAAGATGTTTGCCATAACACCCTTACACTGAGCCTTATACCTTACATATGTGAAGAAATGCCAAAGATCCCATACTGATAGCATATATTGGTATCTTGGTCAGGAGTCCTTTAGGTGGTCTGCTCACAGAATTTCATTGTTTACCACCCCCAAAGCTTAGGAACCCTGTGGACACTGGTCATATCCTGCCACATGCCTCAGCACAGTGTCCTCTGTGATATCTGCTGAAGGATCAAAAGCAGCTTGGCCAGGGAAGAAGTCTGTAGTATGGAGGGTGGGCACAGAGCTCTGCTGTGCTGAAGGAGCACTGCAGAGAGCAGGGAGACCAGACTTGGACGAACTCAGCAAAGCTCTGAAGTCACTTGGGACAGAGATGCTCTTACTACTCCACTTCATATATGGTAAACTGAGGCCCAGAGGGATCACAACTCTAGCACATGGCACTGAGAACTGGACTCAGGGTTTAGACACAGAACCCTGGTTCTTGGGAAGTTGGTTGAAAGGATGCTAACACCTGATGCCTCTAGTTGAGTTCAGACTGGGGGTCTCCATGGTTCAGAAAAAAGGGGTTGACTTTGACAATGGGGACTCAGTGAATGCAGGCTCACCAATACAAGACCAGGGCAATCAGAGTAGACACCTACATGGTCTTAAAGCAACATATTTCCTAGTGTGCTTCAGTCACTCCTGTTTCTAGCTTTGCTATGGTCACTGTGTTTCTCCAGTTACATCAGAGATGTTGTGGAATTCTCACTGCAATTGCCTAAGAAAATCAATTGAAAAAAATGCTTATTAATGTGAATTATTCATGAACATTAATATACTTAAGTATATATGAATTTAAATAAGTTTCATTTGAAGTATTTTTTAAACATTACAGAGGTATAGATAGATATACAGGTTATATAAAATAGGATTAGGTATATATTTAGAGATTAATAGGTGGTTTAATCATAATAACAGCAATGAATAATGATTGCATATTACTTCATGTCTGACACTGTTACTACTTATATGAATGATGGCAAAACTTAATATGTTGTCCCAAAGATCCCAGGTTGTTTGTCATCTGAGTTTGTGCTAGTAACCCTGAAACCACATGCAGGAGAGTCTTAGTACATATATGCTGAATGAATTGACCAGACAGTTGAAATAATAATAATAGTGATAACATCTAATATTTGTGTAAAACTACGCCATATACCTGGAATGCCCCCATTTAATTAAAAAAATGTTGTCTGTAGGGGGTTACCTTGTCCCCAAGGAGGTCATCTATGAATAGCAGTAATAAACTGCATAACCATTTGAGAACAGGGTTAAAAAATATAGAGTATTTAAAGCATACATTTCAGAAGGGCCATCCTGTTGCATGGAAGTATAGAGATAGGTTATAATAGTTACTTTATGTAGTTCTGGGAAAAAATGCCTGACAAAAGTGAAGTAATGGAAATATGATTTATTTTCTCTCCAGATTTTTAGTTGAAAGTACAGTCTATGTTTTCAGGGAACTCATGGTGGCAGGGGTCTGAGGTGGCTGATCGCATTGCACCAGCACTCAGAAAGCAATAATAATGTTTATGTTCAGCTTGCTCTCTTTTTCACTTCATCTGGAACCCCAAACTATACTGTAATGGTGCTTGTGAATGTAGGGTGTGTCTTCCTACTTCAGTTAATCTTGCCGAGAAACTACCTCACAGACACACTTGGAAGTTTGTTTCTGTGGTGATTCAAAACCCATCAAGTTGATAATCAAGATTCACTATCATATGGCTCATAGGTGAGGTGCACCTGACTGAGTCCTGAAGGACTTATGAGCACTGAGATGGGGTTGAAGGGCCTGAGAAGAACAGGGGTGAGGAAAGAGACAGAGAAAGAGAGACATAGACAGAGACAGAGGTATCTACCTAATGAGAAACATGTAAAAAGAAGGGAATAGAGTGAAAGATTTATTCTTCTTACCAAGAAGTCTGAATAAATGCATCGCTATGGGAACCAGGTAAAATTACAGGTTTCCAGTGCTGAGATGGTGTCTTCCTGATTCTTTTGGTTTTTTCTTTATGGTTCTAGATGATCATACCAGACTTAGGCATCATCCCTGAATTTATGACAAGAATAAGGGACAGAATAGCCCTGGAACTCCTCCCTTTCCAGAACCCACCAGCAGACATGTTCTTATTATACAGGGCTCTGTCCATGTTGACTCCTAGCTGCAAAGGAGTCTAGATAAGAGAATGTTGACTTTCAGAGATTCCATAGTATTAGAGGAAGTGGAGTAGGAATGGAATTTGATTCTGCAGTAGGTCCACCAGGCACCAATAATGGTACTAAGCCTGGGTATTCTATGTGAGTCTTCATTTGTGCCAATCACAAGCTAACTAGCCATGCCACATGCATTTCCTTCATTCAATAGGATGCTTTCTACAACAGATCTTGAAAACCTTTCTTATGCTCATGCTAAGGAGATTCATCTAGTGCCTAGGCCCAGTTATTCTCCCAGTTCTGACAGCTGACAGGGAACAAAAGTGAGGGATTAGTTCAAATGTCCACCCACACCCTCTTTTATGGGAGTCACTAATTGATGAACCACATCTCTTATTTCTATGGACTCTCACTGGTATTACTATTCCATGGGTAAAGAAATTAAATCTCAATGACTTTAAAGTCAACTTCTCTGAAAGTTGAAGTTTCTAAGCCCTAAGTTGAGTTTCATAGCCCATAATGCTGTCCTCACCCTAAATGCTTCTTTTTGTGTTGTGCTATCTTCAACAGGATTCTAATAGAAAACAATTCCAGGCTGCTCTGTTAAGTCACCTCCTTTACTCTCATCCCTAGTCCACAACTGCTCTCCAAGGCCAGGCTTAAAGCATTACAAAATAAACCCTTCAAGTTCACTGAGCAGTCTCATACATTGACTTTCATTTGTATACATACCTTCCTACAATGCAAGTCATATTGTATGGCCCAACTGTCTGTTTGAAAAATTCCATGACTTCTCATTTTCCAACAGGGTATTTACACTCCTTAGTAAAGCCTGGTCTTCCTGACTTCCTTATCCTCATTCTCATTCCTAGTTATCCTTGCTTCTGACTCCTCCTGCTGCTAAGTTCATTGTACTAAGTTTGCTTTTGTCAAAGTACAGATTTGCCTCAGCTCTATTTATCTAGTCCAATAGGACCTTGAAAGAAGAACATGAGTGTGGCCATTGGAATGAGAGAAGATATTCCCAGTGGGAGCCACAACAGAAGTAAAGGCATGAGGGTGGTAAGATGAAGGGTTGCCGGCAGTCTATCCATCAGTCAGTGTGGCTATAGAGGCCAAAACATCATATATGCCTATAGCTCTGGGTACCAATCAATCTCAAAGTTGATTCTTTGGTCATGTCATTATCTAATGATTAAGTTGGAAGACTCCACCCCTCCTAATCAAGGGAGAAAATCTACAGAAGTTAATAGGAAGTCTTCAGCATCAAACACTTCTAGGTTTGAATTGTGGCTGTGAGTGGTCTTGGGCACATTACTCATTCCACCTCTCAAAAACTTGGTGACCTCATCTGTCAATACTTGATAAGTGAGCTGTCTCTTGATGTTACCAAAGGCCTAGAGAAGTTCCAAGGAGCAAGAATAGAAAGATTGGTGTTCATGCATACCCAAATCTCATCAATGAAGAAGCATATTTTGTTGGGGAAGTTGCTTCAGAAAAGTAACCTAAAAATCACCAGGGCAGGACTCCCAACCAGTCCACAAGGACACTTAAAATTGCAGTTTGTTTCATCCGGCTTCATTTTATGTTGAAACAGAGAGAGAACTTACTAAAACACACTCATGACAAGAAAGCCAAACAGTTTATGTGCAGTGGAATGCAGAATTGCTCACTGAGGGTGACAAAATGGAACTAGGAATCTGCAACACAACCACATGGGTTAAGTGCCAGCCTCAGACTGCTGAGCACAAATGGCCTGGGTTTGGGGCTTAGCCCCAATATTAACCTCTGTGACCTTGTTCAGGTCTCAACAAGCTACCTGTCTCTTACCCAGTTCTATAAAATGGGCATGAAGAAAACATGCTGGCTATAAGCATGAATACATGAGAGTAATTTCTTAAATTGCATTTATTTTTTATTATTTTGCCATAAAATCACTGTAAAAGGTGAGGTGGACTATGGATGTTATTAAGTTGGTCCTTCATACAATAGCCAAAGTCATAGGAAGGCCCTTCATAAATATTTCTGTCCTCAGGAACTCACATTCTAGTGGGAGAGGCTGACATGTGCATAAATCACTCTAATACAAGGTAAATAGTGGTAAGTACTGTAGGGAAGGTACAAGCCAAAGGCTCTGGGGACACGGGAGTCGGGAGATTAATTTCTGCCATGCAGATCTGGAAAGGTTTCCTGAAGGAGATAGGATTTGGGTAGGTCCTTGAAGTCTTGAGAGAGCTTTGATTTATACCATCTTGTCTTGTGGCTCTCGAAGCATGTGGCACTTTCTCCTCTCAATTGACTCTGAGTCCTGAAAGGTAAGGACACTGACTATCATCTCCTATCACTAGCTCCCCAGCAGAAGGCCCAGCAACCATTCATTGCTTTATGAATGTTGTTGAAATCCAAATAATAATCCTTTTTTTTTAAATGGAGGGGAGGAGTACTGGTAAGAACATCAGTTAGTGTTTATTCTTCAACATACTGTGTGTCAAATGGTCTAATGCATGTGACCTTCCAGTCACACAAACAAAGGCTCATCTTCACATAGCACATTGCCCATTCTCTGCTTCATTAGTGAGGGGACTAAGGTCTAAAGGAAGTATTTATTATTCTCACTGAGCCAATAGCTAGTAAGTGGTGTGCCTAGATTTTTCACTGGTCACTTGAATCCTACACTCAAAGTCACAGCATAACACATCTGGAAAATAAAGGCGATGCTTCTGCATAAAGAATTCTAAGAACAAAGAACAACATGTTTTAGTATTTCTAGTAAAAAACAAAATCTGTGGATCTATCAAATGTCTGTTGGTCAAAGTTCTCCAAAGAAACAGAATTAATGAAACATAGATAGTCAATAGAGGCAGGGGAAGAGACATTGAGGTTTTTCTCTCTTTTTTTAATTGTTGAAAATAAATTCTTCTCTTATACAATATATCCTGACCACAATTTCCCCTCCCTCTACTCCTTCCAGATCCCCACCCACCTTCCCCTCTCCCCCAGATCCACTCCACCTCTATTTCCCTTCAGAGAGAGCAGACCTCCAAGAGACAACAACTAAATACAACAAAGCAAGATACAATAGGACAAGGCAAAAGTCTTCAGAGTCTTGACGAGACCACCCAATAGGAGGAAAAGAGTCCCAAGAGCAGGCAAAAGAGTCATAGACACTGACTCTCACTGTTCAGGAGTATCACAAAAACACCAAGCTAAAGCCATAGCATATACTCAGAGGACCTGATGCAGATCCTTGCAGGCCCCATGCTTGCTGCTTCAGTCTCTATGAGTCCATGTGAGCTCTGATTAGCTGATTCAGTGGGCCACGTTATCCTGGTGTCCTCCATCCCCTCTGACTCTTAGAATCTTTTATCTCCTCTTCCACGGGGTTACCCAAGTTCCTAAGGGAAGAGCCCAATAGAAACCTCCAATTTAGACTTTCTCCACATAATCCCTGCTTGTGAGTCTCTGCATCTAATATATATTTTGGATCTATTTGCATTCTTATACATGAAGATAATCAGTTTGACCAGTGCCACTGAAGATGGTGTTTTTTCTGGTGTGCATTTCTGGATTCTTTATGAAAAATCAAGGGTATGGATTTATGTATTAGTTTGATATATATATATATATATATATATATATATATATATATATATATATATATATAATTTTCTTTTGCCGGTTATGTTTGGTTCTATCCTAGGTCTCTGGGCTATTCAGTCTGGGGTTCCTGGCCACCCAGGCATGGGTTCCCTCTAGTGCTATGGGTTTCCAGTTAAACAAGACATTAGTTTGCCACCACAAGTTCTAAGCTACCATTGCCCCAACACATCTTCCTGGCAGGACAGATTATACGTCAAGGGTTTTGTGGCTGGGTTGATGTCCAGGTTTCACTTTCAGTAACCTACAGAGTACCTTCCTACACCAAAGAGACTAGAACATAGGGGCAAAGGCTCTATGCAGGCACCAGCTCTACCTCAATGTTCATTAAGCTGTGTGGATGTTGTCCTAAGCAATAGGGTCCTATTGTCAGTTATCTGGGAATGGTACTCTGTCCTAGCATCAGCCTGGGATGTTTGGGGATCTCCATGGGATCCTTTAGCCAACAACTCTACCAAATGCAACCCAGCCCACAACTGGAAGCCTTGCCTTGCTACAAAAGTTTAGACTCTGTATTCTCCATTACTGGAGGTTCTCACTAGGGATTACCCTCATAGATTCTAGGAAGTTTCCACCACACTGGGTCTCCATACCATGCCCCAAATGCCACCTAATTCCAGCCATCTCTCCCTGCACTCTCTCCGTTCATCACTTCCTCTGACACGCACACAACAGTTCCCTCCCACTCCTGTCCCAAGTCACCCCCAGTTTACCCCTAAAATCTATTCTATGTCTCCTTCCCAGGAAGATCCATGCATTCCAACCCCCAGAGCCTTCCTCTTTACCTTAATTCTCTGAGTCTGTGGATTGTAGCTTGATTATTATTTACTTAACAGTTAATACCCACTTATAAGTGAATACATACCATATTTGGTTTTCTGGGTCTGGGTTATCTCACTCAGGATGATTTTTTTCTATATGCTTCCATTTGCATGCAAATTTCATGATGTCTTTTTTTTTTAACAGTTGAGTAATACTCCATTGTGTAAAATGTACCACACTTTCTTTATCCAATTTTCAGTTGAGGGACATCTGACTTGTTTCCAGTTTCTGACTATTATGAATAAAGCCACAATGAACATAGTTGAGCATTTGTCCTTGTGGTAGCATGAAGAGTCCTTTGGGTATATGTCCAAGAGTGGTATAACTGGGTATTAAAGTAGATTGATTCACAATATTCTGAGGAACCACCATATTGATTTCCATAGTGATTGTACAAGTTTGCACTCCCACCATGCAAATGGAGGAATGTTTCCCTTGCTCCACATCCTTGCCAGCATGAGCTGTCACTTGTGTTATTGATCTTAGCCATTCTGAAAGGTATAAGATGGAATCTCAAAGTAGTTTTGATTTGCATTTCCCTGACACTTAAGGATGTTGAATATTTCTTTAAATGTTTTTTGGCCATTTGAAATTTCGCTGTTGAGAATTCTCTGTTAGATTTGTACCCCATTTTTAATTGGATTATTTGGTTTATTGATGTCTAGTTTCTTTAGTTATTTATATATTTTGGATATTAGTCCTCTATCAGATGTACAGTTGGTAAAAATCATTTCCCATTCTGTAAGTGACAGTTTTGTCCTGCTGATGGTGTCCTCTGCCTTGCAGAAACTTCTGTTTCATGAGGTTCCCTTTATTAATTGTTGGTTTTAGTGCCTGTGCTTTCAATGCTCTGTTTAGGAAGTTGTCTCCTATGCCAATGCAGTCAAGGTTGTTCCCTACTTTGTCTTCTGTCAGTTTCAGTGTGTCTGGTTTTATGTTGAGGTCTTTGATCCATTTGGACATGAGTTTTGTACAGGGTGATAAATATGGATCTATTTGCATTCTTATACATGCAGACAATCAGTTTGACCAGTGCCATTGAAGATGGTGGTTTTTTTTTCTGGTGTGCATTTCTGGATTCTTTATGAAAAATCAAGGGTATGGATTTATGTATTAGTTTTCAATTCAATTCCATTGATCAATGTGTTTGTTTTTATTCCAGCACCATTTGGTCTTTGTTACTATAGCTCTGTAATACAACTTCAAATCAGGGATGTAGATATCTCCAGCAGTTCTTATCTTGTTCAGGATTTTTTTTTTTTTTTTTTGGTTTTTTGAGACAGGGTTTCTCTGTGTAGCTTTGCGCCTTTCCTGGAGCTCACTTGGTAGCCCAGGCTGGCCTCGAACTCACAGAGATCCGCCTGGCTCTGCCTCCCGAGTGCTGGGATTAAAGGCGTGCGCCACCAACGCCCGGCTCTCAGGAATTTTTTTTAACTATCATGATTTGTTTTTCGTTTTTGTTTTTCAATATGAAGTTGAGAAGTGTCCTTTCAAGGTCTATAAAGAATTATGTTGGAATTTTGATAGGAATTGCATTGAATCTACAGATTGTTTTTGGAGGGAGGGCCATTTTTACTATGTTAATCCTACCAATCCGTGAGCATGGGAGTTTTTCCATCTTCTGATATTCTCTTCAATTTCTTCCTTCAAAGACTTGAAGTTTATTATACAGTTCTTTCGCTTGCTTCATTAGAGTTACTCCAAGATATTTTATATTATTTGAAGATATTGTGAATGGTGTTTCTTCTCTGATTTCTTTCTCAGCCAGTTAGTCATTTGTATATAGGAGAGATACTGGATGTTTTGTTTTATTTTGTTTTGTTTTGTTTTGTTTTGTTTTGTTTTGTTTTGTTTTGTTTTGTAGTTTGTTATTCTTAATCTTGTATCCAGCTACTTTGCTGAGAGTGTTTATTAGCTATAGAGTTCCTTGGAGGAATTTTTAGAGCCACTTATGTATACTATCATATCATCTGAAAATAAGGATACTTTGACTTCTTCCTTTCTATTTATATTCCCTTGATCTCCTTCTTGTCTTATTGCTCTGGCTAAAACCAATATAAGTACTATATTGGATACACATGGAGAGAGTGGACAATTTTGTCTTGTTCATAATTTTCGTAGAATTGCTTTGAGTTTCCTCCAGCTAATTTCGTGTTGGCTCTCAGCTTGCTGTAAATAGCCTTTATTATGTTTAGGTATGTCCATTTTATCCCTAATCTCAGAGATTTCTTATCATGAAAGGGTGTTATATTATGTCAAAGGCCTTTTCAATGTAGAATGAGATGATCATGTTTATTTTTTTCTTTCAGTGTATTTACATGGTAGATTGCATTTGCTGATTTTTGGATGTTGAACCATCCCTGCATCTCTGACATGAAGTCTATTTGATCATAGTGGATGATCTTTTTGATATGTTCTTGCATTTGGATTGCAAGTATTTTATTGAGTATTTTTGCATCTATGTTCATGAGGGAAATTGGTCTGTAATTATCTTTCTTTGTTGAATATTTATGTAGTTTGGGAATCTGGTTAACTGTGGCCTCACAAAATGAATTGGACAATGTTCCTTCTGTTTCTATTTCATATAATAATTTGAGGAGTACTGGCATTAACTCTTATTTGAAAGTCTGGTAGATTTCTGTGATAAGTCAGGTCCTGGAATTTTTTTAGTTGGGAAACTTTTGATGATCATTATTCTTTAGGTGTTATAGGTCTATTTAAATTGTTTATCTGATCTTGATTTAACTTTGGTAAGTGGTACCTATTAAGAAAATTATCCATTTCTTTTAGATTTTTCTAATTTGGTGGAGTACAGGTTTTTAATGTATATCCTTATGATTCTCTAGATTTCCTTGGTGTCTGTTGTTATATCCCCTTTTCATTTTATTTTATTACTTTGGATATTGTCTTTCCATCTTTTAGTTAGTTTGGATAAGGGTTTGTTTATCTAGTTGATTTTCTCAAAGAACCAACTCATTGTTTCATTAATTATTTATATTGCTCTCTTTGTTCCTATTTTATTGATTTCAGGCTTCAGTTTGATTATTTCTTACTATCTACTCCTCTTGGGTATGCTTACTTCTTTTTGTTCTAGAGTTTTCAGGTGTGCTGTTAATTTTCGTGTATGAGATCTCTCCAGTTTTTTTATTTAGGCACTTAAAGCTATGAACTTTCCTCTTACTACTGCTTTCATTGTGTCCCATAGGTTTGGTTATATTCTGTATTCATTTTCATTGAATTCTAGAAAGTCTTTCATTTCTTTGTCTATTTCTGTAATGACCCATTTTTCATTCCAAAGGGAGTTGTTTGCTTTCCATGAGTTTGTAAGCTTTCTGTTGTTTCTGTTGTTGATATCCAGCTTTAATGTATAGTGGTCAGATAATATGCAGGGGGTTATTTCAATTTTCTTGTGTCTATTGAAACCTGTTTCATGTACTAGTATATGGTCAATTTGGGGGAAAGTTCTGTGAGGTACATAGAGGAAGGTATATTCTTTTGTGTTTGGATGAAGTGTTCTGTAAATATCTATTAGGTCCATTTAGTTTATAATGTCTGTTAGGTCCAGCATTTCTTTGTTTGGTTTTTGTCTGTATGGTCTGTCATTTGGTGAGAGTGGGATACTGAAGTCTCCCACTATCAGGGTTTGAGCGTCAATGTGTGATTTAAGTGGCAGTAGTATTTCTTTTACAAAAGTGGGTGCCCTTTTGTTTGGGGCATAGATGTTAAGAATTGAAATGTCATCTTGATGGATTTTTCCTTTGATGAGTATGCAGTATCCTTTCCCATCTCTTTTGATTAGTTTTAGCTTATAGTCTATTTTGTTAGATATTAAAATAGGTACACTAGCCTGTTTCTTAGGTCCATTTGCTTAGATTATCTTTTTCCAACATCATCCTGAGGTGATGTCCATCCTTGGTATTGAAGTGTGCTTCATGCATGCAGACGAAGGATGAAAGATGTTTTCATCCATTCTGTTAGTCTGTGTCTTTTTATTGGTGAATTGAGGCCATTGGTATTGAGATATCAGTGATCAATGGCTGTTAATTCCTGTACTCTTGTTGTTGTTGTTGGTGGTGGTGGTGGTGGTGGTGGTGGTGGTGGTGGTGGTGTGTGCATGTGTATTTCCCTTCTTTTGGTTTTACTGGTGTAAGATCATTTCCTGTTTTCCTGAGTGTAGTTAACCTCCTTGTTTTGGATATTTCCTTCCAGCACCATCTATAGGGCTGGATTTGTTGATGGACATTGTTTAAATTTGACTTTATCATGGAACGTCTTATTTTCTCCATCAACGGTGATTGAAAGTTTGGGTGGGTATAGTAATCAGGACTGGCATCTGTGATCTTTCCGTCTGCAGCACATCTATCCATGCCCTTCTGGCTTTTAGAGTCTCCCTTGAGAAGTCAGGTGTAATTTTAATAGGTCTGCTTTTATATGTTACTAAGTGTTTTTCCCTTGCAGCTTTCAATATTCTTTCTTTGTTCTGTATGTTTAGTGTTTTGATTTTTATGTGACGAGGAGACTTTCTTTTATGGTCCAATTTATTTGGTGTTCTGTATCCTTTTTGTACTTTATAGGCATGTCCTTCTTTAGGTTAAAACATTTTTCTTCTACAATTTTGTTGAAAATATTATCTGGGCCTTTGAGCTAGATTATTCTCCTTTTCCTATCGCTATTATTCTTAGGTTTGATCTTTTCATAGTGTCCCAGATTTCCTGCATGTTTTGTGTCAGGAATATTTTAGATTTAACATTTTCATTGACCAATGTATTCATTTCTTCTATCATATCTTCAATGCCTAAGAGTCTCTCTTCCATCTCCTCTATTCTGTTGCTAAAGATTACCTCTGTAGTTCCTGTTAGAATTCCTAAATTTTTCTTTTCCAGAATTCCCTCAGTTTGTGTTTTCTTTACTTCTTATACTTCCATTTTCAGGTCTTGAACAATTTTATTCATTTGTTTGTTTTGGTTTTGCTTTTTTTTTGTTTTTTGCTTTCTTTAGGGGATTGATTGATTGATTGATTGTTTTCAATTGTTTGTTTCTGATTTCCTCGCTTTCTTTGAGGGATTTATTAATTTCCTCTAATTGTTTGTTTTCCTTGATTTCTTTAAGGGATTTATTCATTTCCTCTTTAAGGACTTCTATCATCTTTATATAGTTGGTTTTAGGGTCTTTTTCTTTGGCTTCAGCTATGTATATCTATTCCAGTATTCAGGGACTGCTGTGGTAGTATAGCTGGACTGGTGGAGACATATTGCCCTGGCTGGTGTTGATTTTGTCCTTATGTTGGCATCTAGGTATCTGGGTTTGGGGTTATTATAGGTCTCGGTTATGATTTCTGGGTTTGTCTTTGTTGGGTAGGTGTTTTGGTTTCTGTTCCTCTCTGGATTTTCAGAGAGTACATTGGCTGTGTGTCACCTGTTTTATGGAACAGCTTGGTTGGTGTGTTCATTGGGGATTTCTGCTGATGTTGAAGGCTGGGAAAGATGGAAGCTGATGTGAGTTTGGGTCTGTGGGATCCACAGGAGGCATAGACAGGGAAGACAAGAGGCTGCTGCAGCTGGTGTTCTGTGTAGAGTTAGGGGCAGTCCTGAGGATTAGGTCTGGGGGGATTGAAAGAGTGGAGAAGGTCTGAGGCAGCCTACCTGGTCTTCTGGCAGGCATGGCCTGTGGTTGAGGAGGGGGTATCTGCCAAGTTGGAGGCTGGTAGGAGAAGGGAAGCCAGGAAGATTGTCTGTGGGATCTACAGGAGGCATGCACAAAGGGGAGAGGAGTCTGCCACTGATGTTCTGTTGCAGCATTAGGGGTGACCCTAAGGATTGGGTGTAGGAGAACAGTGAGAGTGGAGAAGGTCCTTGGGCAGCCTACCTGGTCTTCTGCAAGGTATATTCTAAAGCATTGGCCAACAGGCTTGTGGGAGCCAGCACATTCTGAAGTCAGAGGACAAGCTGGGATACTAAAGATGCAAACACTGCCAGGACCACAAAGCCTTCTTCTCTAGAATATCTCTGTCTTTGTTCTTAAGAGCTTCAGAGAGTTGGGTGATGTGTACCCACACTAGGGAAGGTAATCTGCTTTACCTTGATTATACTTGTTAATCCCATCTACAAATATCTTCTCAGCCAGGTCTGCACTGGCATTTGATCAAGCAACTGGAGATGCTTTCCCGGCCAACTTGACAATTAGCAATTGAACAACATACATGAAGAGGGATCCCAGAAAGATTTTTATGTCTAGGCTAGTTTTTTTAAATGTTTCTGCTTTTCTTAATTAAAAAATACATGAGAATAACAGAAAGAGTTTGAGATTCTACAGAGTTTGAGATTCCATGCATTTGTTAAGTGAAAAAATATTTTTCTCGTAAAATGGCTACTTTTTAAAAATTCATATAAGCATAAAAAATTAAGAGAATAGAAAATGCTTGGGCTTGATTTAAACATCAAAATAGCTTATGCATATTTAGTTTTGAGAGGACAGTACATAGGGAAGTGTATTTGACTCTTCTGCTACATGCTTGGTGAACAGCTTTGCAGAGTGCTAGAAGGTGGACTCTGAGAGCTCTTAGGTGTCACTTGAGCGGCCCCATGTGTTGTACATAGGTGCACAGGGCCCAGAGAGGACTCTGACATGCAAGACTTACCCTAGTGACAACATCAGGACTCAGTCCAGTCTCAAGCAGGAGGAGCATTCATCAGTCTCGTTATCCAATCTTGTTACAAAAGGGAAAAAATAAATAAACACACACAAAGCCCATATTCATCACCACGTGCTTACTTGACATCTGGCCAGCTGTGAGCCAGATGTCAATCCTTTCTGAAGGGGCTTCATGAACAGATGAGGGAATCAATGAAGATTGCAGGGAGATGGGGGAGTCGCTGCCCCATGGGGATGGGGCAAAACAGTCTGCTGGCGGCACAATGAGCCAGCTGGTGGAGGGGCAGAGAAAAGGAACAAGAGAAAGAAAGTGAACTGTGCACCTGGGGACAACATCCTTGATGTGATCAGAAGACCAAAGCTGAGAGGCCAGAGGCTGGGTTCTCAGTCCCCAGTTTGCCTTTCTTTACTTTGAACTTGCCTCCTTGACTTCAGTCCTCTCCATCAAGTGGTGGGGGAAAGTCCTGGTTATAGAGAGGTAGGTAAATCAAAAAGACCCAGTTCTAAAGGCTGCCTTTGTCACTTAGAAATGCTCTGTCTCGGAGCACTGCAGGTAGATTCTCAAGCATCTGCTGGCAGAGGGGAATTAAACCTCTGCCTCGGGTTTAAGATGTGGCTCCTATGACATGCCAGACCCAACACTTGTGTCCTAGAGTGGAGACCAGCTAGGACTCTTCTCTTCTTTCCTCCTTTCCCTCTTCAAAAGGACACCCCAGAGGCCTCAGCTTCCTTCCATCCCATCGGACTCCAGCCACTTCTTCGCCAGTTCTCCCCACTAAGTCGGCCAGCCTCACTCAATAGTTGTTCATCAAGGCACTACTGAGTGTCAAAGACTCTGCTGCACTTAACCCTTCTAGAGCTAGAATGTTGGCCCTGAATCTGCTGCTTCAGCTACGGTCCAGAGGTGGGCCTCCCCTGCGGAAGAAATAGCCAAGCTTCACCCTGAAGCTTTGCTGCATAGTTTCCACACCCCCATCCCCCACCCCTGCAGCTATGGCTCTAGGAACCCTTGGCAATTCTTGATGGTGAAAAACCTGGGAGCTTTGCTAGGAGAGGTGGAGAGGAGATCTCAGTGTGGCTCCCAACAGCTGGTCCTGCTGAAATATTGATGATGCCCTCCTACACAATGGAATCCAGGTGTGGCTGCCTTTGTGTGTCTCTCCCTAATAGTAACAGGACCCAAAGAACACTTCCATTGTTGTGGAACCAATGAGGTAAAGTCTTTTAAGGTGTCTTCCCAGACTCTGGTAGTATCTGTAATCTAGTGTCGAAGCCAGTCAGTGGGAGCTGATTCACCCCTGCACACAAGATTTGTTCAGTGGAAGCCAGGGCAGAGACCACAAGCTTCCTGTGGCAGAGGTTTCACAGTGCAGTGTGGGACCTGGGAAGGAACTGATTGTAATCGGAGGCTAGGGACTCATTGAATGAGTCACACTCAGGTCTGAGCTCATCCAGGCTTCGTGAGTTTGCAGCATTGCTCATAAAATCAATGCTTGAGGTCCAAGCTAAGAAGAGCTTCCAACAGCCTCCTGTTTGGGAATGTCTGAACATCCCTACTGCTCAGGCTCACTGTCCAACAACTTTAGCTTCCCCTTCAAAGTCTGAGGCCCTTGTTCTGCTCCCTTCCATCTTTAGCTTTCTGTACCTGCTCTCTAGATGAGCAGAAAGATAAAGTGTCAGGTCCAAAGCACAACAGTCCTACACCTCCAGACCCCACCCCCAAGTAGATGAGCAACCAACAAGCCCTCTATCAATTCCCCATGGAACACAATGCAGCAAGGCCTAGAATCACCCCAAAATCTTGGACCCCAGCATGCTATGGTCCTGTCTGTAGCTCCCAATCCCTTCTGTACCAGAGAGGTGTGGAAACTACCCTCTGTCATTCTATGGGTACTTCAGAATTCACCCATCTTTCTTCCCAGCTATGCCACAGGGCATAATCCATGTCAGGGAGACAGAACTGTCTCTCACAGTAATTACCACTGCAGTCATCCTTAGCACCCCTTATTGTTTAAGGGAAGAACTGAGGGCCAAGAGAAATTAGGAGATTTGCCAAGAACTCACACTGTTTGGGTGCATCACATATCCTATGACCTTGGCCTTTCCACTTCCTGTCATGGCTTCTTCCATGCAAGCAGCTCCTTGATCTAAGGTCTTACCAGGCCCTGTCTGGCTTATTTTGTTCAGTTTCCTAATAAATTGGGCACCAACTGTTCTTTTGGTGTAGTGGATCACATTCCAAATGCACTTTCCAGGATGGAGCCAAACACTGTCAAGCTATTCAGACACTGTCTCTCTTTGATCTCCTTTGAGTGCAATTATGAATTCTCAATGTGCTTCCTCTTGGTGATCCTCCAGGAGAGGCCAGTCTTGTCTAAACAAATGGCTGCAACACATAGAAGGCTAAACATCAGTGCTGTCTGGGTAAACCTAGCTCTTTCTGTGGCCTCTAGGATTAGAAAGCTGGTGAAATACAGTAGGGGAAGTGTGGCCGAAGAGAAAAAGGGGTATTTGAGTCAAATAAAATAAAATGCATCTTAGGTGACTGTCTAGGAATGGTGGAACCCCTGGGAAAGTTACCTGGCTTCTTTGAGCCTCTGTATGCTTTTCTAGAAAATATGGATGATGATCATTACTTCTCAGGATTACTGTGCCAATTCTGGAGATGCTACTGACTCCTCTGTACTAAATTAGAATTCTATTCTGTAGTTTTTGCTTGTCTCTAAAGTAGGGTATGTATGTATGTGTATGTATATATGTGCTCATGTGTATAGTCTAGACTCAATGATACAGGAATAAATGGCCTTTGCACAAGATCATACAGCTCGGTGACAAGACCCTACCCTACAAATCAGACACTGACTATCTTCTATCTGCCACCTACTGCATTCCCTGGTACAAGTCCTCAACATCTCTGCTCTTCAATGCCATCAATGGAAAAGCATAAATGTACTGTCTTCTTCACAGTGCTGTTCAGACAAACTATAGAACAGTAGACACTGTCTTGCAGTTTACATTGTTATAACAATGTGGGTAAGGATTGGTATGTTGGAAAGAAAGGAAGTTTCTTTGGCTCATGGTTCTGGAGGACTGAGAGTATGGCAGTGCCATCTGCTTGGCTCAGGTGAAGACCTCTTGGCAGATGGCATTACAGTGGTAGAAGTCTATGTGGGAGAGAATAAGTAGCCTATGTGGAAGGGCATTTCCAAAGAGTTGTTAACCTCCTGAACCATAACCATTTTCATGGGAACTAACCCACCCCATGAGAACATTACTCTCTTCTAAGAGTGAGCCCTTTTACCCTGTTGCCTTCCGCTAGATTCCACCTCTCAAAAATTCTACTACCACGACAGCACCACACTGGGGACCAAGCTTCCAGAGAAACATCTAAACCATAGTGGAAACCATGCATCTGGGGGAAGGTTAGCCACAACAATTCCCAAAGAGTATAAGGATCTTATAAAGTGTGCTTCCCTGACTAAGTAAGTTAGGAAACACTGGGCTCAGGACTTCTTCATAACAAATTCCACGGCCTTCATCTGCCCATATGCGTTGGGCTATCTGAGATTGGAATATATGCCACAGCTCCCAGGGATATTTGACATTGAGCAGACATTTTGGAAACCATATGATGAGCCCAGTGTTCCATTCAGTAGCTGTGGAACTCAGTTTTCACATCAGGGAAGATGAAATACTTAACTTTCTCACTCTTTTAGCTCAGTGTGCAAATGCAACAGGAAGATGACAGACCATGACTCAAACAAAGGGGGTAGGTGAGTACTAGCATCTATGATTGTCCTCTTGTCCTGTACACATGCACTGTGTGGGCACAAACTCTTGCACATGCATGCTCTCCCTCTCTCCCACCACACACCCCACACACCCCCAGAGAGAGAGAGAGAGAGAGAGAGAGAGAGAGAGATTAAAAAAAAATCTTGAGCCAGGTCATGACATCATCAAATGAAAGTACTATGTAAAGGCTCAAAGAGCCCAAAAACTTCGAGAGAACACCTGTGGGGCATCTAAAGAGCTATGAGGCAGTGGACATAAAATAGCTAGCTTTTGTTTTCTTATTTCTTAAAATGTGTGTGTGTGTGTGTGTGTGTGTGTGTGTGTGTGTGTGTGCGCGCACACGCGCGCGCGCGCGTGTGTATATATATAAATATAAGAACCAGGAGATGTGAAAGGTAGAACTTAGTGTTATGGCTTGGGATGCAGAGTTGGTCCCAGGCACATGTGCAAATTCTGTAGCCTTCTGAACACAAGCAAACAGGCTCTGCATCTTCTATGGGGGGAGAATCCTCAGGAAGCCATCGGATGCAGGAGCAAAGTGACTGGGCAGTGTGGGCCCCATCCTAGCTCTGTGCTTTCATATAAGCTAACTATTCACCTCTGTTAGCTTTCTGAGCTAGAACAGACACCTAAGAGTTTGGACTTTTAAAAAGAAGAGGCAAAGGTTTATTCTGGCCCCTGGCTTGGAACATTTACCTTCCATTCCATGGTCAGCAGAGCCCTGGGGGGCCTGTGGTGATAGCAGCGAGTCATGGCAGGAGCATATGCAGGACATATAAATGTCACTCATCTCCTAGCCAAGAAGCAAAGGGAGACAGAAGGGATTAGTGTCCCACTAGCCCACTCAAGGGCATGCCACCAATGATCCAAAGCCCCTCACTAGGCCCTGTCTTTTAACAGTTTCACTACCTCCTAGCAGGGACATGTCAGTCTTTAGGAGATGTTCACGATTTGAGCCACTGCTGTTCTCATCCAAAGACTGTGAGGCTTCCATCCTGAGTCTTGTTTCAAGTGTAGTTTCTCCACAATCAGCCTCCATTCTAAAACAGGGTGTGATCTACATCTCTTGTCTCTTCTTTATCCTCTGGCTCTACCACCACCAACAAACAAATATGCTGTACATAAAAGTCAAGAGCAAGGCAGAATTTACTGAGGAGTCCAGAAGACTGTGTGGAGAATTTACGTGGCACGGCCATCCTCCTCAAAGGGCTTTCTTGACATTTCTTATCTCACCAGGACAGGCCCTGATTATGCTGTGTTTTCACTGGAACACCCCAGCGCCTGAATATACTCATTTACGAAGTCTAAAGCCTAGCTAGCTAGCTCCTGTTTTTTATTACCAGATTAAATTCAGGGCTGGAGGATACGGGCAAATGGACAGATCTCAGCCATTGACCTTGTTCCCACAGAGATGGTTCAAATCCTGGCTTTACAGCTTCCCAGTGGAGGAATCTTGTTCAAGTCACTTTGCTTTTGCTAGACCCGATCTCCGTTTGAAGAAGATGAAACCAGCAACTCAATTTGCCTGGTCATTTTGTGAACAGGATCAAAGAAATAGGAGGCAGGGAGCCTGCCACATGGCAAAGAGGCGGCACTCAGTGACTTGCGGTGACAGTGATGCAGAGAGGAATTGAGAAGTGTCTGAACCCAGATGGTGGCTGTTACAATGGGAAGGGGAGGGATGGGTGCATGAGCCAGTATGTCTCAACACAGACCGGGGCTGCTCTGGAGTGAAAGCAAGTGATGACAGGTCTCCGTTAAAGAGATTAAGTGCTTGGCCTTGCAGGAAACTCTGAGTGCCACTCATGATGCAGCCTGACAGCTGAGCATCAGGGATTGCTGTGGAAATAAGCCAGGTGTCTCCTAGGGCCTTGGGGGGGTAGATAAAGGGCCGAATTAATTAATTAAAATAATAGCTGGAGAACTGCTTGAGTTCATTCAGATAAATGACAAGGCCACCTAATTGGTGAATATAGAGGGGAAGCTTTCATGAGTGATGTTTGATGGTTAAGTTGTAAAACATCTTTGGTAACCTGATGGTTTGTCCTGTTTTATGTTTGGGTGCACGTGTTTCGTGTTGTAGGATAACTATGGAAGTGTGAAGTTGACATGTATTGCCCTAATTTTCAGCCTGGTCACAATGACTAAGGACAGCATATCATCATACTTAACTACTCCGGAAAGCAGAACAAGAGCCTGAAGCTCCTCAATCCTGGCTATTTTTTTGCAGCCAAAAGACTTGGCCTTAATGTCAAACAAGAAAAGATCCAACATCTGACTTAAACCCTCAAAAGTATGAGTTTGGCCATTTTATTTCATCTGTTTGGGTCTTGATTTTCCTCTCTATGTAGTGAGTGTGGGGGAACTACCTCTCTGGATTTTTCTGAGGCACCATGAAAATAACATAAGGAAAAGGGGTAGCTGACCCATAGCTGCCACTCCAGTGCACACTAGTTTGCCTTTCTTAGACATCAGACCTAGAGTATTTATATCACCATGAGACTTTATATTGGATAGACAAGGGAGAACAGAGAAGACGGCTCAGAACTCTACGTGTAGCTTCAGATGCCTGTGCTATGCTTTTGAGCACAGAGATGAGAGGGCAGAAGGAGAACTCAAGACAAGAGACGGGGCAGAGGAGACCTCAAGACGGAAGGCATAGTCAGCATCAAAGCTTTGGTAGGCTGCATGGCAAGACTGTCATGTGATGGGAAGGAAGAAGAAGGTGTAGGAATGAAAAAGGAGAGGCAGAAGGGGAAGGAAGGGATGAGTCTAAGGAAAACAATGAGTGTTGGAGGCTCTGGAAACTGTGGACTATTTCTGTACAATGTGGCTACGAGACCAGGCAAAGCTTCTGGGGCACCCAGAGAAGGAAATCTCAGAGAGAACATCCAATGTCCTACAGGAAGGATGCTGGAAGGGCAATGCCTGATCCCTAAGAAGTATCTCAAATGGTAGATTTGACAATCTGATAGGGAACTTCACTTGATCTTAGCCAAAAGGCTGAGAAGCGATCTAATAGGGAACTAAAAAAAAAAAAAAAAAAAAAAAAAAAAAAAAAACCTAGTAGGTGGAAGAGAAAGATTCAGGGACATTGTTCAGTCAACTATTATTATTAGTGTCCACCTGATAAGGGTCTTTTAGGAAAGACAGAAGACCAGATGAGTCCAGAAAGACCCTTATTTGCTCTCTAAGGAGTCTTATACCGTAATGAGATAGTCTGTCTCATGCTCCTACCAGCCATTCTTATAAGGCTTGGTTTGACTCTCCCATATTATTATGACAAAGAAATAGCTCACCTTGATGTTTTGATTATCTTCTTTGAAGAAGCAGAAAAGTCTTGGCTCCTAAATGCCATGAGGGTGGCCATGGAGGCCTGGAGCTCACAGGAGACAGAAGACAGCAGAAAGAGCTGTCTTTGTCTTCTTCACTTCTTCACTGCTGACTTCTTCACTCTGTGACCTTGACCAAGCAGCTGCAAAACTCTGCTCCTTCATTTGCTCAACTGAGAACTGAGAGAGCATTGGCAGGGGTTTGATGATGACTCTCTAGCAGGAGACTGTGTTGTAAAAACTAATTCAAATGTGAGAAATTATGAATCACCAGCATGGTGGAGTCAAAACACCAGCCAAAATGTATCGAGTGATTGCTCTGCACAAGAAACTGATCAAACTTCTTTATACTTTTAGACTCTTTCAACCTTGAATCTGGGGAAGCAGGTGCTGTTATTACTCTCATTTCACAGATGGGAAAACTGAAACAAAACTTGTCATACATCACCTGAGCTGGGGTGCCAGAGCCAGCATCAGAACCCAGGTCAGCTGATTTTGCTCCTGAACTGGGCAGACTTGGTTGATCATTGAAGAACCCTCGTATCTCTAGTTTGCATTGGCAAAGTCTATGCTATTTCCTCCTTCAAAATTGTTACAGATAACATGGTATACCACCATAGACAGCAGATGAATTAAGAAATCAGTGAGCACTGCTGTCTCCCTTTCCCAACCCTATGAAACAGAGGCCAGCTAAGTTTCTCTAAGCCTTGGCTTAGCTAAGAGTGGACAGCAGAGTAGGGGGAAATGGTAAAAATAAATAAAGTTAATGAGGGGCTGGGACGGTGGAGTAAAGACAGTAAAGTGCTTGCCATACAAGCAGAAGGACTTGCGTTCAGTCACCAACACAGATGTCAAAAAGCCAGGTGCCTGTATCCCAAGAGCTGGGGAGGCAGAGGCAGAAGAGTCCGTGGGGCTCACTGGCCAGTCTGTCTAGCCAAATGAGCAAGCTTCGGGCCCAGTGTGACACCCTGTTTTTACAAATGAGATAGAGAGCGTAGAAGAAGATATGCTCCATATGCACACGTGTGTAAAATGAACCTGCACATATGTGTACACACACCAATGAGTGAACAAAATAGTTATAAGTCTTAACAGGACCTAAAATGATATAACCAGGTGATAACAGATCACAATGGAGACACTGTGACAAAGAGACCAATGAGGGAGGCAGTGTTCCAGAGCGACTGGATGAAGGAAGGAACCAATGAGGATGCTTTCCATCTCCTAACAAGGGCTGAAGGATCTTTGTGGGGGTGGATGCCACTGCGAACTCTGGGAAGGTTTTACTTGAGGTAAATGAGGGAAAGATAGTGGTTTCTTTTGCCCAAAGGCAAATATCCCAGGCACATATACCTATGAAGCATAAGGAGGATGTGGTAGGTCCTAAACAAATCAGCTTCTCCCCTCTCTCTTTGCCCCTTGTGGTGAATGGTAGTCAAGGAAGGAGAGACAGATGGAAGCTTCGCTTTTCATTGGGGAAAAAAAACTGAATGCCACAGAGATGGGTTGGAATCAACACCAGCTTTTCTTTTCCCACACAAAAAAAAGATTTTAATTTTAACATGAAAATTTGATGAGCAAATATGCAGCCTTGCCTGGGTCGATATGTACATTTCAAATGCATTTACTGTCATTACTGAGAAAATCTCCAGTTCGTGGACCATTAAGACAACGCACTGAGGAAATTAGCTAGATCATGCCTAGGGTAACCATTCTGTGGGCATTGTGGGCAAGAGATGCTCTTCCTGCAAGTGGTGGTTGGTAAAGGGATGTTTCTGGAAAATGGCCTTGCTAGGAGGGACACGCACCTAATCAGAACAGACACTGAGGCAAAAAAGGGGGAGATGTAGACATAGATATTGGAATACATGTAAATATAGCCTCAGACTCCTTTCTGTGTCACCAAACAGCTATGTGACTGATTTGTTGAAATATTAATTCTGTCCGTACTAAGTGTTCTCAGTGTCCCATAATGGACTATTTCATATTTAGTATGAAATGTTTTAATAAGGCTGTATTACATAAATGTGTGTAAATACAGCCTCAGTCTCCTTTTTGCATCACCAGCCAACTGTGTGACTGATTTGTGGAAGTATTCATTGTGTCCCTACTATGTGTTCTCAATGTTCCATACATAGACTAAACCTGTGCTCCCCCCAGAGGGACTTGTTACATTCGGGTGGTATAAAATTGTTATAGGTGAATGTATCTCCTCAAAATGCACATGAGGTCCTAGCCTCTCAAGAGGCAGGATGAGAAGATGGAGCCTGAAGACATTATTTAGGTAAAATGAGAAGGGGGGGGCCCGCGGTGGGGGGCATTTGTTATGGGATTAGTACTAGTTTAAAATAAGACACAGGCACTTTCTCACTCTCATACTCAGACTTGGCTGAACATAGAAGCACAAGAAGATAGCCATCCATGAGTCAGCAAGCAATAGGTCTCTTACTGGTGCATAATTCTACTAGAACCTTGAGCCCAGCTCACAGCTTCTAGAACTGTGTGCAAATAAACCGCTGTGGTTTAATTCATACGGTCTATGTCCTTTGCCATAGAAGACCAAGCTAAGATACAGATTACTAATAAATATATATTTCAAATATGCAGGATGCTACCTGGTGGGAAGCCCTGTGTAGGAATTGAAGGAGAGAGATAAACAAAATGCTGGAAGTGGGTTGTAGGCAGGAAGAGGCTATGACTTTAAAACACCCACCAGGAAAGACCCCACCTGACTCTCTGAACCAAGCTAATGGCTAGCCACAATACAGAAGACAAAGGCACAAACTTGCAGTTTTTTTTCAACTGTCATCCAAGGAAGCTAACGCCCAGTTTCACTTGTCACTAGCTAGATGACATCAGGCTAGTGTTTCACAAATTTTCCTGTGTGCTGAGATTACCTGGAGGGCCTTTTAAGTACATATGGTAGAGCCCCTGGATCTAATTCAGTAGATCCAGGGTCAGCTTGGGAATCTGCATTTTTCAAGTTCCCTGCTGCCTCTGTCCATAGTTGCTAAACTAGAACTTCACTTGAGAACTACTGCACTGGGTAATAGACCTCGCATTGCCTTAGTTCCTCAGCTATAAACTGGGAATGCTAATTCCTACATCATAGGGAAACCATTAGCATTGGACACCGTGTTCTCAGTAAGTGACGGCTGCTGTTGCTATTTAAGTCTTGTCATCAAAGACATAGTGTGTCAAGACCTCAATACCACGAGTCCCTATTCTAGGAGAGAATGACCTGGACTAAGCAAACAGGTTGGTAGAGGTGACCCCAGTCTGTTCAGAAGTTGGAGGCCACCAGGGGGTTGCTGGAGATAACAAGAAGTGGAAATCTTAGCATTAGCTCAATGGAGAATGGGCAGGTGAGTGAACTTGGTGGGGATATTCTGAGTAAGAGGAAGGGGTGTGGCCAGAAGGGAACGGATGCCTATCCAGGTCACTACATGCATCTGATGAATGTAAATATGCACTGAGATAGGAAGGACTTCCATGAGGTGTGACAACGTGGCTTGCTTTTAACCTGAAGCCATGAGGGACGGGTGAATGATTTATTCAGAAAATCATAGAACTGCATCAGACTCCTTTGGGGGAATAATTGCTTGGAATGGCATAGAAAAGAGCACTGGAGTGGAATAGCTGTGTCTGGAAGCTGAGAGACAAATGTCACAGACTGTGATGGGAAGGGTTTGAAACTTTTGTGAAGAGCCTGTCTGGGAGAAACTCAGGCTTGAAATCCAGCCCACAGTCTGATTAATAAGTTGCTCTGACATGAGGCTGGATTTCACCAGGAGAAAGATGGCTTTCTAATAAATGTGTGCCACAAAAGCTTGAGGACCTGAGTTTAGATTCCTAGTGCCCATGTAAAAGCCAGGCATGCTGGTATGCACCTAGAACTGTAGCACGGAACATCAGAGATAGATGAGTCTAGAACTCACCCGCAAGCCAGTCTAGCCAACTGGTGCCCTCCAGAGGCAGTGAGAGACCCTGTCCAAACAGCAAGATGGAGACAATAGAGAGAGAGATGAAGATGCTCACTCAACATCAGCCTCTGGTCTGCATGCACAGCCACACAAGTGCATGCTCACCCTCATACTCAAGTGCACCAACACTCACACACAAGCACACACTTAAAAGATGAACCTTCAAGGTTGATACCCTCTTGGATCATTCTTGAAAACTCAGCAAGCTAAAACTCAGCCTATGCTGTGGGATGAGGTACAAACGGCACAAGCCTATGATGTACCCACATATTAGAATTTCCCCCTTCCTGGGATACATTAGACCTTTCCCACACCCTTCAAATTGCTCTTTACATCTTCTTGGATACCGTTCCATATTATTTATCCCTATGGTCTTACACACAGCCCCTTTACCACTTTCTCAGGGGAACTTTCTCAGATTCTTGCTGACCCAGTGAGCTGTCTTTCTCCTCTGGAGTTTTTCTCATAAACTCATTCAATTCTGCTGCATTTGGTATGCTCTGTCTTAATGTGCATGTCCATTGTCCTTATCCCCCTTATTTATCTCTGCATGTCCATGGCTAGTGAGCCTGCCTGTAGAGCAGGTTGTCTGGATGAGTGAGGGGGAGGAATGAAGAGGCATCAGTGGGTGTGTAAAGGAATGAAGTTTTTTTTTTCTTTGTGGTCAAAAAGAAGCTCTGTACTGATCAACTTCATGAGATGAATATTTGCCAGAAGTTCCAGGTGGCTGAAGCCTTAGGCTTAGTCACCACTTACTGGGAGCAACGCTCACACCTTCCCCAGCTCTTCTTCCCAGTTCTTCGTCCCCACCCTGTTCTTCCTGGCCTTGGGCCAGCTTTGCTTTGTTTTTCTGGGAGCTCCACCTGGCTCCAGAATGCAGTGAGACATACCTCATTACCTGCTAAAACACAGGGCAGATGCTCTGGGCCAAAACAAACATTCACAGCCTTCCACCACTGAAGCAGGACTAGGAGAAAGTCAGGGAAAAGAGGTTGTTATATGCTGGCTGCCACATCCATGGGCATTTTTTGTCTCGAGTCCTTCCCAGAGGAATTTATTAATAGTACACTGACCATACAAGAAACAGGTTCTTTTCAAAGCCATGGAAACTTGAGAGTTCTAAAGCACAAGGTCTTCCAAATGATGTTCATTTGACAGCTAGACCTGAATTTGTAGCATCAAAAAAGACTGACATTTACAAAGACTTTTGGAAGTCAGTACCAAGATTGGACCAGAGCTGACATCTATTCATTTGTCCATTCACTTTCAATAAAATCGCAGTGGTCCTTAGGAGAGACTGAAACACTATGGAAGCCACAGTCTGTACTCAGCATCATTAGCATAAGTGGAATCAGGATTCCTAATACTATAATAGGTAATGGTAAGTACCCAGTAAATGACCTGAATGAATAAACTATAACCAACCAAATGAAATCCCCACATCTTTCTGCAACATTACTGCTGTTGGCTAAAATACCCTTATAATTTTCTTTTACCCACCCAATATTTTTTATGTAACATTTTTGACCTCTTTACTCCTACAGGACTTGGAGGCCCTTTGCTTCCACCCCCCACCTCCCACCCCACTGTTCTAGTATCCTTCCTGTGGTTCAGTCACCTTCTTCTAGGGCACGTGTTCCTGAATGTGTATATTTCTCCATCACTTAGGCTTCATTTACAAAAAGGGTTGGTTTCCATCACTCCAGTTTGTCTAGCTTCCTGAAAGTGTGTGGCCTAGAGCAGGCATTAAGAAACTGTACTCATGATCGGATCTTCTAGCTGCTCTACAAGAGCAGAGATGGAAGTTGTATTGTAAACCCTGTCATGTGAATGAAAAACCAAGATGCAACTCTCTCCAGTGGCCTTTCCCCTCTGCCACCCAGTAGAAGAGCTAGAAGTGGAACACGGGTTTGAGCAGTTCTCCAGAGTTTTCTGTTCCTCACATGTCTCCTCCAGCCTGGCACCTTGGCTCCCAGAACACAGCCCCTGTTAGAAAAGTTTGCTGGGTAGATCTGAGAACTTGTTCCCGTGTCACTGTGGAGATGAAAGAAGTCACTCTATGTATGAGAGACAGACTCTTTCCCTTGCTCTTGGTCATGGGAGAGTAACAAGAACAGAATTGAAGAAAGCCAAAGAGCTAAAGGGAAGACAAAGAGTGCAGGAGGCCAGCTACAGGGTGTCTAAGAGCAAAGCCAAATGAGGACTCTCTTCCCCAGGCACAACTTGTGCTCGTCTGATGAGACAAGGCATGGGCTTCTTTTCTTTGTCTTCCAACAGTTATTGGATGCTATTTCATAAAAATGTAGATTTCAAGCTCCTCTTAAAATTGTGACATTGTGAGGGATGGAGATATGGATCATCAGTTAAATTCGTTTCTGCTTTTAGGGAGGACCCAGCTTCAGTTCCGAGCACCCACATCTGCTAGCTTATAGCCAACTGTAACTCCAGTTCCAAGGAATCTCATGCACTAGTCTGGCCTCTGGGAACACTGGATGCACATGTTATACATACATACAAATACTCAGGCACATACACATGCATATGAATATATAAATACACATACACATAAATAAATGAACAACTTTTTTTATTGGAAACTGGTAAAACCTAAGTGAGTACCTTTGAAGCTAGGTGATTGCTGTTATCTTGTGTCCCTACGGGGCTTGTGCTCTCTATTTTTCCAAAGTTCTCACCACTCCCAGCTACTCTGTATGCCCCTCTGGCTCTCTTCATTCATGAGCATTGCCAACTCGGCTCCTGTCAGCTTCTAATTGGCAGTGAGTATTTGAACCAGAAAGAAGGTAAGGCTAGAAACAGTGAGTCTTGCTATTAGCCGAGAGCCCCTAGGCTCAAGCACTGTGACATCCCTGGACTAGAATATCATCACTCCTGTTTTAAGACTGATGAAACTAAGATTCAAGTATGGTCAGTGTCATGACCACGGCAACAAGCAATAGGTGGTGGAGTACAGACTGATCTGGTCCCAAACTCTATATCCTCTCTGATCTGTGCCAAACACCCGAGAACACTTAATGCTCCCTCCTCCTCCTTCTTTGGATTGGCTTTGAATCTGAACTTGGATGCTGACCCTGAAGGTCTGATTCATTTGCATATTAATTGAATGTGGTCTGAGAGAAGGGTCATCAGTTCCAGTGCACAGTCGAAAGTCACATTTTTAAAAACCTCAGATAAGCCAATGTGTCATTGGCTGGTTCTTGACTAAAGGAAGGAGAAAGAGAAGTAATTAAGTTGCCTGGGTGTTTGGGCTTCAGTCTTCAGACCACTAATTGTCAAAGGCAGGAAACCGATCATGGAGGGACAGGAGTTCTACTTTACTACATCAGAAGCCACAGTTGGTTGCCAGCATGACAAGAGAAGTTATAACTAAGGAGGAGGATGTATATAATTAAATGTCAAAACATATTTTGAAAAATGGGTTTTAACTCCTCAAATCTCCCAGCAGAATCCAACAAGGAAACTCTTTAATAAACCTGGTTCTGCCTGTCACAGAGACCTGAGGAGCAGGCAGCTCATACTTCTCTTTCCAATCAGGTAACGGTTCCTGTACCAAGTGTACGAAGATCTTAGCACACGTCAGAAACTTCAGTGCGTTTACTTTCTCCATTAGATCTGCAGTCATGCTTCAAAGTAGGGCTTCTTGAGCTTTTCCCACTGGAGACACCTGTTCATCCTCGAAATTTCTATGTGATACAATATAGATGTAGAAAATGCATATACAAACCAGCATTTACTGATGATAAACCATAATAAATTTTATTGTGAAATAACTATTTGCCATGCAAAGGACTTTACCATTTGTTAAGATGAAAACACACTTGCATACTAATGAGATGGTTGGATGTGCTTGTTGATTTATACATAAAGATAAGATCTTCGCTGAATATTTGGTACTTTGAAGCACAGACCATCTTCAAAGTTTTGCAGGCTGATCAATATTTTGGTTTTACAATCATTGATACTGAAAACTTTGCTTTGCATAAACAAGTAGTACAAGATACAGAAGAATATCCAGGTCCTTTCTGTAATTATTGGAATTTCTGTGCTAATCCCAAGTTAAACTCATGTAGTTTTTTTTTTTTTTTAACATGACACTAAAGTAACCAATTCAAACAGCAAACTTTAAATCAAATGTGTTAATACAACACAATCTGAAGAGGTACTGATTTGATACTTAGACCCTAAGGACTGGCATTGGGAAAATATTAGAAATTTTTGTTCTCATAATTAAAGCATTATGTTTCGAGACAGGCAGAAAACTGAATGTGTGGCACAAATGCTCCTGGTCACAACACTTAGTAGTCACTTCCAAGTGGAAATGTTTCCCACTATGTTCCTGATACTACACAACAAAATTGCATGCCCAGTGAAAAGAGATAAGTTGTGTGTTCAGAACCAAGCAAAGTCACACAGTTCAACACGGATCAATACTGCCAGAAATACCTCATCCTTGTGAATTCAGAAACCTTTACTGTCTCTAATGTTTGAGAAGCTGGGCTTTAACATATGGTTTGTTCCTATTTAAAAGATGAGAAAGCTGAGCTTCAGAGCGGTTTAACTAATATTCCCTTTCTGTTACCTTGCCTCAACCCTCTGCCATAGCCAACTGCCAGCTGCATTCTCCACAGAGCTCATAAATCACCAATGGGGCAGGGACAGTATAAAGAGATCAAATTTTGGATGTTGATAACCTAGGTTCAGAGCCATATGTACAGAAGTAGAAACCCCTCTGGGACCCATCCTTCTCATCTGAAGAAGAGAAACTCTGGCTCCCTGGGTTCTCAAGGAAGTAAAATGAAACATGTGTGAGCAACTGGAATATGTTGAAAACCTCAAAATTTGGTGTTAAACTCTCATTATGTATATGTGTATACATATGTCAATATGTTATATACCTTAAATATATATTATTTAAATAAAAGAAGGACCACGAAAGGGCTGGGAACTCAGGGGAGGTTTCTCCATTACATCTCCAGGATCTATGGCTGCAACTAAAGGCATAGAATCAGAAACAAGGCAGAGCTCCAGTGACGTCTAGAATAATTTACACCTTCTGTTCGTAAGTGTGGCGCTGTCCTTGTTCTCGCCCCAATCGCCAAAGCAAACACGTAAGTGCACAGAGGCAGAAGAGAGATGGATAACCAACTAGATAGAAGAGGCCAAGACATAGATCAGAGCCAAGTACTACAGGAGGAAACAAGGTATCATTTAAATCAAAGTGAAGTTTTTTTAAGAGTCACCTTCATCAAAATTACCTGGACCATTTGTTTAAAAAAAAAATACTTATAGAGAAAAAAAAAAGGCAGGGGAAACTCATTGCTGGGCTATACTCCAAATGTACTAGATTGGGATTTGCTAAAGTGGAGTCAAAACGGGTGGTGGGGTGGGGGAGTGGGGGGTGGGAGGGGTGGAGGAAGGGGGCGTGGCTGTGATGCATCTTTCCTAAGTTCTTGGAACCTGGGTTCAACACCACGTCTTTGCTGCCTTCGTGAGTAGGGAATGACCAGGAAGGGTTTTGCATGGAGCACCCTAGGATTGGCCTAGGAATAAGGCCTGTCTCCCTCATCCACTCTTAGCTGTTCTCAGTGACAGAACACTTGAGGTACCAAAGCTGCACCATTCTTACAATGTCGACAGAGACACAATTAACAGGAGGAGCTGTGAGAGCTTGAGGAGGGCTCCAAGAAAGTGCCTGGCCTAGTGCTTGGCAAGAACCAATCTCAAGCAGTTGTTAGGCATTGCTGGTGGCAGGGAGTTTAAAGGAAAGAGCTGTCCAGGCACTCACAGTAGCCTCAGGAAGCTGGCAAAGCAGAGCCTCAGATTCCCTGTTCTAAAGGTGAGCAAGCAGCAAAGGACTAGCACTTAAAAGTAGAGTGAGGATGCCATGTAGTTACCCAGGCTGCTTCCCTGGTCCCTGCTCCTGACCAGTGCACATTAGCTCCCCCAGCAAGAATAACTGTCACTGTCTAGACACATGGTATACTCTAACCACAGCTTGGATTTGGCCTGGGTGGGATTTAACAGCAATATATGTGCTGTTTACAGTGAAGGGGTAGGGGAAGGACTGCCCATGTGACTACCCCTCTCCCTCATGGACCTTAGCCTGGGCTTGGCTCCACATGTTAAGTGGCATGCTGACACCACTTGGCGTAGGCAGATAGCTTCATTAGATGAAGGGTCAAATGCAATAAAATGCTTGGAGGCTTTTAGAAAAAAACATTAGAAACATTTACCATGACTTTATTGACAATCTAGTTAATAGCTCTTCTGATCTGGCTTGATTCTCCTGGGATCTACAGCTTGCATTAGGTGTGCCTTTCCCTCCTCCTCTTGTGCCCCCCAAGGTACTTGTTGTGCACTTCCTTCCCGGTCCTTTTCACCTGCGCTTCCATTGGGAGTGACCTCCTGCTTCAGCTTCGAGTATTCTTCAAGGACATCAGATAGTTCTTTCCACCTCCATGTCAGATGACCCCTGACCTGCAAAAATTTCCTAGGGCCTGCTGTGGTATATGGTCCTCAGTCCACAGGAGCACATGGTTACTGCATGTGACATGGGCTTTGTGTCAGTGAATCTGCTCCGTGGATGGCACCTGTAAGTAAGTATCCTGTGTGGATTTAAGCCAGCAGAGGCTCAGCTGCAGTGCTCAGTAGGGTAGGTGTGTTAAATTCATTTTCGGTGTCTGATATTGTTATCTCAGCATGCATGTATCAGGACACAGCTCTCAAGGTAGAGGTGCATCTGTAATATCCCTGAATAATTAACATAGTGAT